>NW_022111327.1:17900898-17902376 GCF_000313985.2 Echinops telfairi | reverse complement strand
TGATTTTGGATCACTTGTTGTTCCCTTGTCCCTGTGCTTGTTAACACCCTCTTCCTTCCTCCCCCCCCTCCCTTACCCCCACGTGCCCTTGATCTGTCATCCCGTTGTTCTCTCTTCTGGCTTCTTTATTCCGCCTATCCCTTCCAGGTAGACATGCGATGTACCACCACCAGACTGAGTGCAACAAAGCAACACAGAAAGTAAAACAATGTCTACAACAACAATACACACAGATGCATACATCCATAAACGTATGAATACTTCAGGGTCTGTTTGTTTTCTTTCAGAGTGCTTTCCAGTCAAGTCTGATGGGGTGCCGTGCCCGGGCACCGCCTCTATCCCTGAGGACCTCACGAGCAGAAGCTTTTTTATCATGATCGAGATCCCCAGTAGCTCCAACTTAAGGGTAAGACTTGTGACTGTAGGAGGAATCATTGGGGGAAATTCAGAGGATGGTAACCTACCATCCCACCCTCCGAGCTGCCAAGAAAGCCCCACAACCAGGCACCATGACAAATAAGCCCCAGACTGCCAGTTAGCCAGAAAGTCAGAGAGGTGTGGGTGTGGCCTCGGAGGCCGCCGTGTTTGGAAGAAATGGGAAATGTGCTATTTCTACCTGACACTGAATGGGAAAGGGCAATGTTTTGATGGAGAAAAATTCTATATGGGGGGGTGCTGAACATGGGAAAGGCATGGCAGATGATTTAGCCATCACCCCCCAGCTGTTGGCTAGCTGGTAGCTAGCTCACCAACCATTGGCTTTGCCCTGGGACCTAATGGAAGGACCTGCCCAGTTCCCACTCCTCAGCTGGGAGGCGGTGCCATGCTGGAGGTCCTTAACTCCAGGCGCCTCCTAGCTGTGAAGGGTACTTTGTAAGGCCTTCATGACCCAAGCCTCCTGTAAGTGTGCAGATATTTGAGGTTGGCAGTAACTACACTTGCTACAGCTTAAGACCACAGTTTCACTTGGGTTGGCTTCTACTCCAGTTCTAGGATGTGCTGGGTTCCAGGGAAGTCTCTCCTTGCGCCTGCAATATTAGTGCTAGAATAACTGATACTGAAAATTGCTAGTTGCAAGGTGCTTTAGCCCTTGATTTCCTTTATTTATATGCTTTACTAAGGGATCCCTTTGTGGAAGACATTCAGTCACCTCATTTAAGTGTGCCATCTTTTTTTGCGGTGGCGCTGGGGGGGGGCAGGATCTTGACTGGCAGCGAGGCATGGGGAGGATTTTAAGGCAGATATAAGGGTTGGCAATAGATTGGTGGTATAAGAAATAGGAAGAGAAGATTCTGAGGACGTTTTACAGCCTAGTATGAGTGTAGCAGCCTTTCTCTTCTATGAGAATGACTAATAAACTCCTAAATTGCTTATTTTAGGTTCTGACTTGGTGTTTCTTTGCATGCATATACAAAATAGGACAGGCCCAGGAATTGGCTTGGACTTACATAATCGTACAAGATTATTCAAGTTGGTCT
>NW_022111327.1:17868485-17870331 GCF_000313985.2 Echinops telfairi | reverse complement strand
TTTTCAACTTTTTAATTTTTATTTACTTATTTATTTTAACCATTTTATTAGGGGCTCCTACAACTGTTATCGCAATCCATACACACATCAATTGTGTAAAGCGCATTTGTACATCATTCTCAAAACATTTTCTCTCCACTTGAACCCCCGACAATAGGTCCTCATTTTTCCACTCCCTCCCATTTTCTTCTTTCTTGTACTTCTTCTTGGCTCCCCTTTTCACCCAGCCTCCCCTGCCGTAACTCCAAGAATCTATTGATCCAGTTACTGCCTCTATGGGTGTATATATGCTGGATTTCATACAGAGAAAAATATACAAAAACAGAAAGCAAAATGTATATATCACAAAATCATTTAGTTGTCACATTACTTACATGGCTACTTGTTTGAAGATAAGCATTTAAGGCCCCAGATGCTATTCTGTCTGCTAGCTAGGCACCATCTGATTTCTTCACTACACTTTGCTGTAGCACCCCTATCTTTCATGAGGGCAAATATCGAGTAGGGCTATATTATAAGAACTAATTGTTCTTGGATTAGGCCTCCCATTGAGTGTGAGCTCAAATTGCATTCATGTCCTTGTCCACTTGAGAGACATTGCTGTCCTTTTACGGGGGAACATCATACATCATTCCCACGGGCACATGGAAATTCTACTGGTAGTATTAATGTAGCCAATGGTATAGAATTTATAAGGTTAGTTAGGAAAGTAAAGTATACATGTATAGGACAGTTTTGGGGACCAAAAGATAGAAACTCAAGTATGAGACACTGCTCCACAAACATCGAGGGTTAGAAATAGGGCAAAAAAATTCAGTAATGCTCACTGACAAAGGCAGAACCATGCCTGTGAGACTAAGGCGTGTCTTTTTAAAAAGCAAGGAGAGCATGAAAACGGAAAATACATGCTAGGCCTGGGCCGCCATTCACTGAGTACGCTCAAAACGAGAGACGCAAATCAATGTTCAATGACTTCTTTGGGAGAGTGGTCATCTGGTCCTGCTGACACTGAGGAGGTTCAGCGGTAAAACCAAGGGAGTCTTTTAGCTCCTTCATTCTGCCACAGGTGAGTGTTGAAACATCTCTTCACCTCTTTTCATCTGGAAGAGTCCCTCCTTCACTTGCTTTGACATTCCTTCAGTAAACTCACTGACTACCCTCCAGTCAATTCTGCGTCGTGGCCACCCGATTGAGTTATCAGAATGCGTTAGTTATGCTGTTGAATTATACACATTCTTATTTTCCCTCTGTGTACTTGGTTCTCAAACGGCTCTTTTATGGTCAGTATTTCTTTCTTTTTTTTTTTTTAAGGGTGGAGACAGACCCAGTCATGAACATGGCGGCCTGCTGTGTCCCCTTGCTTTATTAGTTTCCAGCCGATCAGTTCGGAAAGTTGGAGAGGGTGAAGCCAGAGAGGGTGAGGCCGCCACCAGGAAGCCTGGACGTACTCTCCTGGGGCAGGCTTGGCAGGTACAGACTGTGGGACAAGACCTCCCAGGCCCCACCGGGGACTGGTAGGAAGACCATGGATTAGTGGTTGCTCTCCCACACAGATGGGAGACCTGGGACTCGGGGGTTGTGCCATGAGCCTGCATGCCCCAGCAGGTCAAGGACCATCAGTGCCCTGGTGAGCCTGGAAGGATTTGACCAGAGCGATTCATGCAGTGACCGAGCTGGAGCTGCCGACTGGGACATGGCCTTGTGGTAGTTGCATCTGCTCACACAACTTAGGGGGTCAGCACAGGCCCTGGTGAGGGCTGGAGCCCCTTTGGGAATTGGGGCTCATAGGGGTGAGACCAGACAGGCAGGGAGGGGCCGCCAGGCTGAGGAGAGAAGCCAAGGGTGT
>NW_022111327.1:17865462-17867855 GCF_000313985.2 Echinops telfairi | reverse complement strand
CAGTATTTCTTACATTTATATCTATGGACTTGGTTAGAGTTAGGTTTACTAATTTGTGGTAAAAGATATTATAGTTGGTGCTGGGCACTGCCACTGCATCCTATCAGAGACAAGGGGGCACAGATTGGCACACATTCAGTGATGTAAAGGTCATTCATGCCTTCTCATAATGATACATGGATTTAGCCACATTATAAAATTTCGCATCAAGCTTTTTCCTAAATTTTTTAGAAATTATATTCTGGTTTGCTTTTCATTATTCATATTGGCATACCACGTCATCATAAAAATATGCTTCCATTTTTTTTTAGTATATTGATCAACTTGTGTAGTCACCCCCATAATCCACATCAGAACACTTTTGCCACCCCTGAATAAGTCTTTTACTCATGAGCATCCATTTCCAATTTCCCCTCCACAACCTTGTCCCTGACAACCACCAATCCACTGTCTTTTTCCGTGGATTTCATTATTCTGGACATTGCACATAAGTGGATGAGATGCTATATAACCTTTTGTGTCTGGTTAAGAGAATTTTTCTAAAGTTTTAGGGTACATAAGGGAACCCAGATATCAACTGTAATTCAAGGGGCACATTCATAATGTCTTAAACAGGACAAAGACAAAAATATATCATCCTGATGAGGAAGACCATTGGCATGCGGTCATAATGGCGTCCAAGGGTTTGCAGAGATTTGCAGGTTTTCAAAGGACATGGGAGGGCAAAGGAAACTGTCACAAAGCATGATGGGCAGCAGATCAATACATCAGAGTTACAGGTGTGACTATAGAAATTGGGGTGGTGGTGGGGAATGGGAAGGAGACCATGTTTGGGAAACATTCATTATGTTACGCAGAAGAGCGCACAAGATTGGTCCAGGGTCTTCCAACCAAGGCAGTCAGGGCATGACTCTGGGCCATGACACAGAAGGAGGGACCTCAGTATGGTAATTTCCAACAAGGATACACCCAGTGGACCCCTTAAGGGAGACTGCCCCTGCCTGGGTGGTTAGGGAAAGCGCAGTTAATCTGTTTTCCAAGAAACTTTCCCAAGGGAAAGACTGCTCACATCTCTGGGTAATGTTCAGAAAGATCTCCATAGAGACTTAATCCATATCGTCTGTCAATGGGCTCTGGACTGTCACAGGGGATTATGTTGTTGTTAGGGGCCTTGGAGTGGCTTCCGAGACAGCACAGGACAGAACAATCACTGCCTGGTCCTGTGCCGTCCTCGTAATTGTTCTCATGTTTGAGCCCAATCTGGAAGCCACTGTGTAAATCCCTCATGTGGAGGGTATTGCTCTTTTCCCTTGAGCCTCTACTTTACCAAGCATGATGTCCTCGTCCAGGGACTGGAGAAAAACTGCCTGACTTTTTGATCATAGCCATTTTAGGGGACCTGGACTTGTATCTCATTGTGGGCTTGAGTGGCATTTCCCTAAAGGCTAGTGGTAGTGGGCATCCTTTCCCATGTATATTAGCGATTTTCATGGGCCAACCAAAGGAGCAGCAACCTGTGAGTCTTGAGTCTGTGATTCCATCCTGTGCCACCTTGGCAAAGCCTTTTAGCACAAGACGTACATCCTCATTCTGTGTCTGTCCAGGGAACAGAGGTAAGAAAAACCGGAAGGGCCAACACCTCCTTGAAGTGGATTAGTAGAAGAAGACAGAGGCATCCTGGTGGGGTAGCTGAGGTACAGAGAACAGGGCTTTACTAAGGAAGCCCACCTGGGGGAGACCCAAGCCAGAGCCACTGTCCATAAGGTGGGAAAGTCATGGCAGCTGATTTACCCATCACCCCCCAGCTGTTGGGTAGCTGGTAGCTAGCTTACCAACCATTGGCTTTGCCCTGGGACTAATGGAAGGACCCGCCCAGTTCCCACTCCTCAGCTGGGAGGCAGTGCCATGCTGGAGGTCCTTAACTCCAGGCGCCTCCTACCTGTGAAGGGTACTTTGTAAGGCCTTCATGACCCTTTATTTCAGAAAGCAAGGGAAACGAAATCCAGGGCATCCTTGGAGTGGCCGTGGTGCCTTTAAGCACTGCTCTATGTCTTAGATGGGCATGTGGACTCCACCTGGCCCTGCTGGGAAGGCCACCAGGGCAAAGTAGATGAGCTAGAAAGAACAGGGACTTGAGCAGAGGGGACCAGGGGCACAAGACTGCTGGCTCCTGGAAATTGGCTTCACCTCAGGGAGGGACCATTCCAGGTGCTCTAATCTTGAATGTGAAAAACTTGACACCACCACTCCAAAGTGGGCTTCTTTGGCTTCAGTCACCGTGGCCATCTCGCCAGCCTATTCCAAGGGAATCCATAAGTCCTTGACAACTAGGGGACAAAGGAAGTCGCGGGACCCTGGCCTCCTGGGCTTGGGCCCTGCCTAGCCCTCTCCCA
>NW_022111327.1:17862453-17864760 GCF_000313985.2 Echinops telfairi | reverse complement strand
CTTAGAATGGACCCATTGTGTGAGCTGTGGGCTGCAAGCCTTTTTAGGGTGCAGGGCAGGGAGCACTTGGCTACAGGCCCCATGTGAGGAGCGATGCCTGTGGCGTTGCCCTCTGTGTGGACAGCAGGAATCACTGCAGGCAAGGAGGAAGTGATGACTTAGGACCACAGGGCCCAGACCCAAGACAGGGCTAGAAGCAGCAGGTGCGCTGCTCAGTGGGCGGGCCATGGTTGCAAGCGTGTAAGGAATTGTACCACAGCGTAGCTTCTGTCTGCAAGCCGCTGAGGAGTCATTGCCTGTCTTGAAAGGCCTTTTGTGTATGAGTTTCACTGAAGATTATTCATGTGGTTTTTTCATGAACTGCTGCCCTTTCTCTTCACTGGTGTCTAGGAAGATTGCTGATGTGCTGTGGGAATATTTCTCCCCATTCGATCATCGGTCGGTTGGATGAACATGAGAATCAAACTAGAAAAAGTCTTATTGAGCTCTGATGAGCACATCCCCACCTTCAGTAGTTCAGGCGTAGCAGGCAGTGCCGTCCAATGGCTATCACAATTAGTTGCAAAGCATTTCCTTCCTTCTTGTACTCCTTGACGTCAGCTCGCATTAGCCCCCACCTCGCCTGCCTTACCCACCCGCACCTCTTACTCTACTTATTGTCTCTATACGTTCCTTCATCCTAAGTTTCAGTAGTGCTTTTTTGGGACAGTTTTTGGAATATGATCTACATATCATACAGTTTAATGGTTCCATCATATCAATAAGGGTTGTACCACAATTAATTTTAAAAGCATTGCCACAACTAATTTTAGAACATTTTCTTCTTTATTCTCTCATATTTGTCGCTTGAAATTCGGCCGTGGTTCACACTGGACTACAAGTAAGGTGGTGGTACAGCTTCATTTCCTTCTGGAGGCTCCAGGTGGGGGGCGACCTGTTGGCCTTTTCCAGTCTCTGGAGGCTCCACTTCCGGTCCCCTTCTTTAAGAAGTCACTTCTCCCTCCCACTGTAGCTCAGAAAGAGAGCTCAGGATTTGTGGAGTAAATGGTGCCAACCTGAACATTTCAGGAATCTCCCCATCTCTGGGCCCTTCCCTGAAGCACTTTTTGCAAAGTCACTCAATTGCTTTTGCAAAAGTCCTTGATTGGAGCCTGAGAATCCTGGGGAGCCATTCTTCTTCTGTCTTCTGCCTACAATGTCAAAGGAGCCCTGGTGGCTCCCTGGGAGACTGGTGTTTGTAGGTGACCTCTAGTCCTTCCCAAGCCTGAGGACCAACAAAGGAAATGCTGTCCTGTCCTGTGCCATTCACACAGTTGTTACAGCCACTGGGTCAACCCATCTCTTTGAAGGACTTCCTCATTTTCAGATGCCCCTACACTTTACCAAGCACAGTGTCCTTCCTAGGGACTGATTTCTCCTCATAACATGCCTGCATTTACGAGGGACAGTTTCACAGGCCTCTACTTTATTATTGTTACTTTAAATACTTTTATGGGGGCTCTTACATCTCTATCACAATCCAGACAATCATCCATTGTGTCAATCACATATGTACATACGGTGCCATCATCATTTTCAAAGCATTGTCTTTCTACTTGAGCCCTTGATATGAAGTCCTCATTTTTTTCCCTCCCTTCTCTGACCTTCCTCCCTCATGAACCCTTGATAAGTTATAGATTATTATTTTCATGTCTCACATAGTCTTCTGTTGCCCTTCACCACATTTCTGTTGATAGTCCTGCTGGGAGGGGGTAATATGCTGATCCTTGTGATTGAATTCCCCATTCTCCCCCCGCCCCCACCTTCCCTTTATCTTTCTTGGTATCTCTGTTGTCATTGTTGGAGCTGAGGGGTTTATCTATCCTGGATTCCCTGTGTTGCCTGCCCTTTTCTGTAGAGGTGTGCATGCTCTGGTCTAATCCTATTTGTGAGGTAGAATTGAGGTCATGATAGAGGGGGGGAGGAACCATTAGAAGGAACTAGAGGAAAGTTGTGTGTCTCATCAGTGCTATACTGCACCCTTTTTGGCTCATCTCTTCCTTGTGGCCCTTCTGTGACGGAATGTCCAATCATCTACAGATAGGCTTTGAATCTCCACACCATGACTCCCCCCCCCTTCCCCTTCACATTGTGAATGATTTTGTTCTGGGTCTTAGATGCCTGATACCTGATCCCATCGACACCTCATGATCACACAGAGTGGTGTGGTCCTTCCACGTAGGCTTTGTTGCTTCTCAGCTAGATGGCCGCTTATTTATCTTCAAGGTTTTAAGGCCCCAACGCTAGATCTTTTGATAGCCGGGCACT
>NW_022111327.1:17860811-17862115 GCF_000313985.2 Echinops telfairi | reverse complement strand
GGCCTTTTTTCGGGTTTAGTAATTCCTCACTGCTATATTGCCTTTGATGAAGCCCTACTAGGTATCCTATGCCCTTCTCTCCATTGATTTTAATTCACTTATTTCTTGTCCCTGGGTTGGTCTTCCCCACCTTCCTTTCTCCCACCCGCCCCCCTTCTCCCATATCCCCCTGGAACCATGGGTCTGTTCTTATCATCTCCCAATCCTTTATCCCGCCTATCTTATCTCGATAGACCCACAGAGACATTAGTAAGTACAAAACCTCTGCAAAGCCAAACAAATCAACAGAGGAATTCAAAACCATCAAAAGACCTCTACAGTGCCAAAAGAAAGACAAAATAACAACAACAAAAAGGTAGTCACTGACAAACATTGAAACACCTATAATCCAGAGGTTCTCCGCCTGTGGGTCACAAGCCCACAGTAGCAAAATCACAGTTATGAAGTAACAATGAAAATAATTTTATGGTTGGGGGGTCACCACCAACCATGAGGAACTGTATTA
The DNA here is from genome assembly GCF_000313985.2 of Echinops telfairi. Taxonomy (NCBI): domain Eukaryota; kingdom Metazoa; phylum Chordata; class Mammalia; order Afrosoricida; family Tenrecidae; genus Echinops; species Echinops telfairi. Next base: position 17,861,610 of record NW_022111327.1, on the reverse strand, counting down.
AAGGGACGTGGCATTAGGGAGCTTGAGAACCACTGCTGTAAATAGTTCAAGGTCTGTTTGTTGGCTTTTATGAGTGCTTTCCAGTCGAGTCTGATGGGTTGCCACACTCTGTCTCCAAAGTTATTTTTGGTAATCGCCCGGGATTTCATCCCGTTGCTCCCCCTGCTGCTCTGCTGTGTGCCCTTAGTGTTTCGCCCCAGCGTGATGGGGTCAGATTGGGCACAATTCCCACACTGTGTCTGAACCATAGAACTGTGGTTCAGTGAGGGATGTTGTGTCTTCAGGTGGGGGCCGGACCTCTGGGCCTTTCTGTGTATTGTCTGCTCTGAGCAGGCATATCGTCCTCGGGACTTGGTGGGCCAGGATGTGTTCCCCTCCCTCTTCATTTCTCATGTGTGCGCTCATCAGACATGCCCCTCTCCCCAAGCTGTAGCTTCCGTGCTGTCCTCTGAAGTGCATTCTTCTGGAGGGGCTGGGGGGTACAGTCCTCATCTAAGGAGCATTCTGGCCACACCTCCAATAGGGCAGGTTTGTTAGAAAATTCTGTCATTCAGTCTCCATCAGTTCTTTCACCAAGGCCATATTGTCCAAATACCCATCCTTCCTCTTTGATTTCACAATTGCATAGTTGATTGATTGTTTGATCCATTTCATGCTGAAGAAATTGGTAGCATTCTTCAGTATTTTCAACATTGGCTTCAGTGGTTGGTGTGTAATTTTTAATAATGGCCTAATTACTGGTCATTTCAGCCACATAGCTATCATCCTGTCACAGACCAAGATCTGAAAATGTTCTTCT
>NW_022111327.1:17792273-17837045 GCF_000313985.2 Echinops telfairi | reverse complement strand
TCCTCATGAAGTCTGTACATCTGGGATTCTCACTCAGAAAGCCCACAATTTCTGGGTAATTTACTAGACTCCCAGCTCAATCTTTCCAGTTTGCCTGTCCCCCTTTAACTCTGAATGACTTCATCTTGAATTCTGCAGTCCCGCACGCTTCTCCTTAAAAAAGACAAGTTTGCTGCCAAGCCACAGAATTCCTTAAGGAATCCCCTACATTGGCCTCCAGTTTCCTTTTTGTTTTCCTTATTCATAAGTATTGTACATATGCCCCAAGTGAAGAGAACCCGAACATCACAGGCACTTTGAAAACCGATCGCCATCGTGATTTCACCTCTTGTAATGAATGCTGACTCTGCTGATTTGGTTCTGTGTGTGTTGTTGCAGCCAGGATGGTGTGGTGAAATTCATAACCATTTGAAATGCTATCTGAAAGAAATCTCTAGGACTTTCTGGACTCATTCACATTGCCACTCCCACTCCATTCAGATGGTTCCCGTGAAGGCAGGATTTGTGTTCTGGAGTTGAGAAATGCTATTCAATTGGACTTAACAAATTCTTCCAACACAAACTGTGCTCAACACGAGAAAGAAATCAAATGTGTGTTCCCTGGGATACATAGAAAATGTTTTTAAAAGACGCTATATTTAAATCTGAGCCTTTAAATATTGTGGGCATCTGCCAGGGAAAGTGGCTGTGGAGGGCCAGGGTGGTGAGGAGAGACCATGTCGGGTAGGAGCAACACATTTGAGTGAAGTTGTCTTGTTTGGGAAACTGTGGCCACGTATTGGAGGTTGGGGTGGAAATGTGAAATTCAACCTATAAAAAACAGGACACAAATTAAGGGGTTTGGTTGTTTTAGGAGAACCAGTGAAATGGTGTTGTCCTGGCCTTCTTAGCACCTAGCTAACAGTCTTACGCCACAGCCCCTTAATTTTACCCACTCACCAATCTTAGTCAAGTGGGCTAAGTCCACCTGAGTTCATTGGTGTGGCCAATGAAACGGACACGAAAGTCAGCATATCTCATATTTCTAGTTACCAAGATTGCTGTAGGCATGAGCTGTCCATTAAGGGTTAAATCTTTGACCCTAGCTGGAACAGCTGAAATCATGTTTGTCCACAGCGATTTATAAGTTAATATAATTTAAAGATGCCTGTGGCGATCTTGAATAGTTGACGATGCTGAAAACCAATAGATAGCGAAAGGTAGAGAACTAAAACCCCGATAACCTGAAAATAATTTGAGGCATCACTGAAACCCGGTGTTACCTGACGCTGTTTTAGCTCTGTATGACAGCGCATTCCATCTTTCACAGAAGCTTTTTCCTCATGGACTTCTGTCACTCACAACCAAAAGGGCTCTAATAGTTACAGCAAAGGCGTGATGGGATCAGTATTCTAATTAATATCAAAAGTGCTTTTTTAATAAATTCACCTTGGAGAAGTTACTTGTGATTGCCTTGTCAAAAAAATAACATGTTTTTGTAGTTGGCACTTTAATTGGGTTTAGTATTTTATGAACGCGTGCAGAACGCATTATTTTCTTCTTTGAATCTTTTGTTTAGTAAGTATTTATTTAGCACTGATGGTGTGCATAATTAATTAGAAAGAAGGGAAACACCATGTTAATTTGACGATGAGTTAAATGTGGTTATGGCATGTCATTTTCGTCCTTGTTAGATAAATTGCCTTACTTTTCTCCATCATAAAGTCCTTTCAAAATGCCCCTCCTTTTGTTTTGCTCCATAGAGTATGTACCCTTCTGGGGCTCCTTTAGCCCAGTAATATTGTTCTAATTAACAAATTTGTGATGAGGCCACGGTCTAAAGACAAGGTGACCAGGGGCACCCTGGTGAGGCTAAGGGAGGCAGCCTGCACTGAGTTTGCCTGCACTCGACCAGATGAAGGGAAGGTTTTTGAGCCTGTGAACTGGTGCGTGTTGTTGCTGACTTTCTGGATGGCCTGTCCTGATGTGATTTTGCTTATGGATGTGGACTTCACCAGGTTCCAACTGGAATGAAGATCCTTCACATAAAGAATATGATTGTCTCCTCAGAGCACTGGGTTGATGAAAGTAGGCAATATAGAAATTGGATACCCAAAATGGGGAGGATAAAGGTATGGAGTGGTTGGCTTACAAACTTTCATAGGTGCTGGAATATGTTTATAGGATTATAGAATTAAGGTGCAGATAGGGCTGAAGGCCTAATTTGGTCCCTGTCAGTCCTGAGGGGCAGGTTTCCTGGTATCATTTATGTCAGGTCTTCACGCTGACAAATTCCTGAAGGCATTTTTTAATTTATATCCAAATATCTCTCAGTAATCGGACTTAGAGAGCAGTACTGTATTTCTTATTTCTCTTTCAAAAAAAAAAGTAACTATCAAGGGCATGCCTCCAGGGCTCCCTGAGACAGACAGGCTCGGCAGCCTGGGATTTGTTTATAGGGAGAGAGGATAACTATGGCTTTTGTGGACTGTTCGGACATTTTCCACTCAGAATCCAGTCTGTTGAGTCTCACAACCATTCACCTTTTCATCACAGACCCTACTTAGTACTTCTTTCGGCTCAAGGAACCCTGGTGGCTATGCATTGGGCTGCTAACATCGAGGTCAGCTGTTCAAAACTACCAGCCTCTCCATGAGAGAAAGATGTGGCTTTCCACTTTTCTAAAGAGAGACAGTCACAGACACTCACAGGGGCAGCTCTCCGCTGTCCTATGGACCCCTATGGCTCTGCTTTAAGTCAAGGACAGTGAGTTGAGTAGGATGGCCTCAGCTCATAGGAGAGGAGCACCACCCACATTGGCTTCCAGGGGCCACCTTCTGTCCTTCGTGTGATTAAGAAAACCCTGGAACCATAGAGGCATTCCGAATGTGGTGTCCTGGATTGGGATTTTTGAATTCTCTGGGGAATGCTTTTTGATCCTTTCTACTTCTTTGCTTCATGTAACTCTAAAACTCAGGGATCCCATGCGTTACACCATTATTATTGATATTTAGAGTTTCTGTAGTTCTAACCTTTTTTTTTAGTTTTATTGCTACTTTATGCAATTCAATAGTTTGGTCACATCAAGAAGAGTTGTACAATCATTACCACAATAATTTTAGAACACTTTATTCTTGCTTGTGCACATTGTTATTCATGGAATTATTTTTTTAATGGTGGCAAAAATATACACAACAAACCATTCTTCAATTCGGCTACTTGTACCTGTGTAATTCAGTGCCATTGATCACGTACTCTTCATGTTGAACAGCCATTATTGATATCCTTTTCCAGATTATTCTACCATCATTAACATAAACTCAGTGCCCCCTAAGCAAAAGCTCATCCTGCTTCGCTTATGGTAACCATAGGTCAAGTTTGGTTTTTTTTCTTTTACTTTTCTAGCTATCATATTCCCAGATCACACTCTTCCATAGTGAAATCTCTGTTTAGAAGGGTGTATATACATCATCACAATCAGTTTTAATGTTTCCTTCTACTCCACTCCCGCATTCATTGTTTGCTCCCTAATCCCTCTCACCCTTCCTACCTCCATTCCTAATAAACGATTGCATCAGTTATTGTCTCTATGCATTCACTCCTGTGCTTCATAAACTGGGAAACTTAACAGAGACAATAAGAAACAAAAGAAACAGAAGAAAATGAAATAATATAAATATAAAAATAAAGAGTAGAAAAGAAAAGACCACCAACAACATTTAAAAGCCAGAGAAAACATTTCTTCTAATAGAACAAGCAAGAAATCTTCAAGCCTAGAGCAAATTCAGGTTGGGTCCAGAGGGAGGTCAGTTGACCAATTATACCATGGTTCTGTCCATCATGATCAAGTTTACAATAATCTCTGTCTGATACTGAAGGTGTTTGAGTCCCTGTCTGTGGTTAGAGGGGATCTGCTAGAAGCTTAATTTGACTAGATAGTCTGTAAATGTGGGTGTCAGCTGGTATCTCATTGTGGCTTTAATTTGCATCTCACAGATGGCTAGTAATCGTGAGCATTTTTCATGTGTTTGTTATCCATTTGTACTTCATTTTTGGTGAGCTGTCTGTTCATGTCGTTTTCCCACATCTAAATTTGGTCGTTTGTTGTTTTCTTATTGAGCTCTCATAAAGTTCTGCTTATCTTGCCTGATGTGTGGTTGGTAACAATTTTTCCCAATCGGTGGGCTCTCATTTTACACTCCTGATGAAAATTAAAAAAAACAACTGTTTAATTTCTGACTTTCAGAGCACAAGAAAACTAAAATATCAGCCAACCATGATAAAGAGGAAGAAAACGAGTGTGACCAGAATTAGTGGTCCATTTTTAAAAACATTTTATTAGGAGCTCTTACATTATTACAATCCATAGTTCCATTAGATCAAGCATAATTGGACAATTACGGCCCTCATCATTTTCAATACATTTTCTTTTCTTCTGGAATTCCCTGATATTGCTCCTTTTTATCCCCTCCCTCCCCTGAACCCTCAGTGTATTATATATAAATATAATTGTTGTTTTACCCTAACTTATGCCATCCCATGTATCCATTCTCCTTAACTTCTGATGTTCGTTCCTTTTGAGTGGGGCTATACAGTCATCATAGCTTTCTGTTCCCCTTTTTCACCCACCCCCCACCTCTTCCCGAGGATACCCGATGAAGTCTTTGGATGTGCATAAGTGATGTAATTTTAGCCTGTCTCACTCACCTATCTTGTCTTCCACTGTGTGTGCCTCCTTCATTACATTAGTAGGCTATGTGTGCCCTGCAATGGGGCCCTTAAGTTTGTTTCAACTTGCTCATTGATGATCCTGATAGTTCTGTGGTTTACATTTAGGTCTTTCATTCATCTTGAGTTCATTTTTGTGCATAGGGAGTGATTTGGGTCTTGTTTCATTCTTCTGCACCTGGAAACTCAATTTGTCCAACAAAATTTGTTGAAGAGGCTGTCTTTGTCCATTGGATATTTTTAGGTCCTTTGTCGAAGATGAGTTGCCTGTAGGCTGATGCATTTATGCTTAGCTGTTCTGTTCAGATCCATTGGTCTGTATCTCTCATTGTTCCAGTACCAGGCTGTTTTGAGTACTGTGGCTATGTAGGAGGATTTTAGGTCAGGCAGTGCAAAGCCTCGTCCTTGATTCTTCATTTTAAGAAGTTCTTTGTTTATCCTGGGTCATGTGACTACCTATATAAAATTGATAATTCATTTTTCCATTTCTTTAAAGAATGTATGATGGGATACCACCAAAATAACTGGAAAAGAAGTTCTGCTGGGTGGAGTTTTTGTAGTACACTGAGGAAAGGTTAGTATACAAGAAAAATCTATGTTCACAATTTGGAAATAGCTTGGAATAGACTATGATATTTGACATCTAAAAACAATTCTCGTATGATTCAAGGAATATTTTTGTACCAGAACCAAATGCAAACGCAGCATTAAATAAGATTCAGATGGTCACCTTTCAACCTTAAAAAGAGTGAAAGACAATACTTTATTTTTTTTAGCTCTGAGTAAAGACAATCAATAGGATGGAATGTTAAAAATATTTCACGAATTCTTTAATATTAACCATTAAACTGGTTAACAGTAACTGCACAGTGCTTTACAAAGGCTAAAGTCCAAGATAAGCACCTTAAGTCACCATATTCTGATAAAGATTCTGGCCTAGGGACTGTAAGTAGTGACCCTAAAGTAATACTAGGGGTTTCCCTCCCCAAACTAGAAATTATAAGAATAATACACAACTCTGCTTTAAAGAGGGGCAAGGTATAGGAATGATAGAATGCTGAACAACAATAATACCAACAAAAGAACAGCTTGTGTCTAGACATTGTCCTGGAGGGAAATCAGGACTGTATGGAGCAGAGTTTTTTGAGCAGTTGCAGACAGTGTCTGGTAGTATGTTGGTTTACTACCTTGTGGTCTTTTAGAATGTCAGGGTAGGGTTGAGATTTAAGTTAGGGGAATGATTTAGGTGTTGGGTAGAGCTGAGAGTCCTGTATTCTTATGATTTATATTAATTATCTTAAAGGGATAGACCTCTGGTGGATCAGGTCAGAGGGGACAGGATTTGCTATTTTCAGATGACAGAGGTGACCACGTGGGGGTGGGGGTCTGGGGTGTATACCTGCCACCTACCTAGGTGGTCTAGGAGAGAGGAATGTGTATCTGAGCAGCTTGGGTTGCTGGTGTCATGGGACAGCTGTTGAGTAGCTAGATCTACCCAGTAGCTCAGCTCGGATAGGCTTTTAGTTTTTTTCTCATGCCCAAACTCCCTGCCTGTCCTTTGTACAACTGCTGTTGCAGTTTCTACTTGTGTTGTTATACTGCAATGGGCCAGGTGTGTTATCTACTAACCAAAGAAGTTAAAAAAAAAGAAGCCTGCAAATTGCTCTAGCTTAAGATTGGGGGTGCTGTGCATAACTGTACCTTGGGTACAGTGGATTCGTTTTGTCGAGTGGGGCTGGAGCTCCCCTGGCCTGTGTGGAGAGTTAGTTTATTCAATATTTACGCCTGCTCCAGGCTGCCCTGTAGCTGCATATCCCTATGCAGCTCAGTAAGCGGTCCTATGCCTGCTATCGGGGTGGTAGGGCTGAGAGAATATCAGACCAGTGTTCCCTTGGCTTGAGCTGAGAGCCAGGTCTATTTGTGCTTATTTCTACCCTAGATAGGTCATGTAGAGCTATGTCCCTGAACCTTGGCTGGTCAGCCACCCCTAGCTAGCTCCTGGACTATTAACTCTTTCTTTTTTTTAATTGTTTTATTGGGGGGTCATACAGCTCTTATCAAAATCCATACATAGATCCATTGTCTCAAGTATACTTGTACATAAGTTGCCTTCATCGTTTTCAAAGTGTTTTCTCTCCACTTGAGCCCTTGGTATCAGCTCCTCCCTCCCTCCCTCATGAACCCTTGATAATTTACAGATTATTATTTTTTCATGTCTTACATTGTCCAATGTCTCCCCTCCATCCCCTGGTCTGTTGTCCATCCCCCTGGGAGGGGGTTATAGATAGGTCATTATGATCGTTTTCCCCTTTCTGTCCCCACCTTACTTTTACCCTCCAGATACGGCTACTCTCAATATTGGTCCTGAGGAGTTTATCTATCCTATATTCCCTGTATTTCCATCTCTTATCTGTACCCATATACATGCTCAGGTCTAGCCAGATTTGTAAGGTAGAATTAGGGTCATGATAGTGGTGGTGGGGGGAGGAAGCTTTAAAGAACCAGAGGAATGTTGTATGTTTCATCGGTGCTATACTGTACCCTTACTGGCCCGTCTTCTCCCCACGACCCTTCTGTAAGGGGATGTCCAATTGCTTATAGATTGGCTTTGAGCCTCCACTCTGCACTCCCCCCTCCCCCCATTCACCTTATGATTTTTTGCTCTGGGTTTTTGATGCCTGATAGCAGATCTCATCGACACCTCATGATCACATAGACTGGTGTGCTTCTTCCATGTGGACTTTGTTGTTTCTCAGCTAGATGGCCACTTGTTTATCTTCAAGCCTTTGAGACTCCAGATGCTATATCTTTTGATAGCCGGGCACCATCAGCTTTCTTCACCACATTTGCTTGTGCACCGCTTTGTCTTTAGTGATTGTGTTGGGAAGGTAAGCATCTCAGTGCTGGATTATTAGAACAAAGTGATCTTGTGTTGAGGGAGTACTTGAGTAGAGGCCCAATGCCTGGACTGTAACTCTTTATTGAAGTAGAAAATCCAGTTTTTCTCTCTCAGAGTGGCTGGTGGTTTCAAACTGCTGACCTCGTGGTAAACAGCCTTATGGGTAATCCATTATGCCACCAGGGTTCCTCTTCATTTACAAATTGGGGATAGTTATCTCGCAAGGCTTCAGGGAGTAATTGAGTTAGTTAAGGTAGTTGTAATCTTTATAGAAAGAGCCCTGGTATTAGGCTGTCAACCAAAATGTCCAGGAATGGAATTCGCTAGCTGTTGCTCAAGAGAAAGATGGCTGTCTACATCTGTAAATATAGCTTTGGAAAACATTTGGAGTAGTTCTCTATCTAATAGTGTGTTAGTCCGGGTAGACTAGGGAAAAAAATCCATAGAAATTCATATGTGTATAAGAGAGAGAGAGTTTTATATTCAGGGTAATTGTGCATTAAGAAAGTATCCCAACCCAGTCCAGTCCAAGCCCATAAGTCCAATATTAGCTCTTATGTCGGATACCAATCTATAAAGTCCTCTTCAGACTCGTGAAACACATGCAATGACGCCAAATGCAGGACAATCACAGGCCAGTGGGTAGACAGTCTTTGGATCCAGTGGCGTTGTAAGCGTTTCAGCGCTGGCAGGGGTCTATACATGGCTTCTCTGGCTTCAGAGGTCTGGTTGCATCAGGTTAGGTCCACGTGGCTTCTCCAGCTCAAAGCACCAGTGTTGTTCCATGTATTTTGCCAGCTGCAATGTCTTCCAGGTAGTCACCCTCGTCATCATAGAGTGTCACCAAAGGTCGAGAGAGAGAAGTCTCCCGCCTCCAAGGAGGAAATACAGGCATTGCTAGAATTCTCAGGAGAAGGCCAATGCCCACACAGAGGCCTCATTGGTTAGATCTTGGTTGACAGACCAGCCCTTCACTCTTAATCCTCAAATTGACAAACGATTATATAACTACCACAAATCGGGTCACTGAACCCAAAACAACCAAATCCGCTGCCATCGAGGTAATTCAGACTCATAGCAATCCTATAAGGACAGGGTAGAACTGGCCCTGTGTGTTGCCAAGACTGGAGCTTTATGGGAGTAGGAAGCCTCATCTTTTTTCCAATAGGGTCTCTATACTACAGAGCTGACTCAAAAGCAGTTGGTTTGGTCCCATAAGATCCAATTCATTGAAACATCCCCGAGTTGTTTCAGTTATTGGTGTAATTTGAAGAGGAAGAAGTTGAAATAGATATCACAGCTTGTTTGCAAACTGTTATTATTCTTATAGGTTATATAATACATTTTTAAAAAGCAACAAATCAGTCTTTCTGCAGAGCCAAAAACAAAAAAGACAATCTGTGCCAGTTGAGTAGTGTATCTCTTCTCCTTTCACCATCATGCTGGCAAACCGAAAGGAAGTCTGGGCATCTTCCTTTTTAAGCAGTCTAGAGGAAAGAAAGATGGGAAAGACAATGCTGCTCATCTATCTCCAGGCGATAGAGTTAACCGTGAGTGTCCTTCTTAAAAATTCATCTCAAAACCAGGTTGTGCAGGATTGTTTATTTAATTATCTTAGTGGGTTAGGAGTTTCTCAACATTGGTGCATGGAGCACAGTAGCATTGGTAGGTTATTACAAGGATTTCAAACATGGTAGAAAAGAATCTTGAGCGACAGCCTGATTGTGTTACTCCAGAGCAGAAATGCATAGAACAGCATCGAGACAATCCAGGTTTGCCTTAGCTCAGAGGTGCAGTGTTCGGAAGATCAGGTAAGATGAGAGCCACTGTAGCCTTGAACACCTAGAGACCATCTGCCTAACAGAAGACCATCTTCCTGAGATAAGAACATCCTAGGGATCAATGGAAACTGGGGCCCAGCATAGATTGATAGGCAGGGTACCTGGCAAGTCACACATAGGAAGTCAAGGCTTGAGCCTTGGAGGCTGCCATGTTTAGTCAGAACTACCAGAAGCCTCACTAATGGGAAGTTCAGGTTATTTTTTTGTGCCTTTGAAGCTGTTTTCAGTTTACCATGAAGAGTTAAGACTGAGTACATCTTTCCATGTTCTCCCAAATATGGCTGACACCAAAGCCACATTTGGGGCTTAGTGAACTGTCTAGGCTTGGGAGATGGGACAGACAGCTTGCACATCACCCTGGAGATGGTGTCGCATGCTTCCAGAGTCCTTTGACTGCCTCAGCCTACCCTTGATCAGATCATGCAGCTTATCCACAAAATACACCCAAAATACCACATTGCCTTGGCTTCCATTCTGACTCATGGGAGCCCCAGGGGTAGCATTTCCGAACTACCTCAAAGGTTATGTTAGCTCTAAACTGGTAGATGCCTTGTCTGCTCTACAAGCAGAGCCACTGGGTGGGTGACCCTTGGCAGAAAAAATGTTTCCCATCCCATAGAGCAGTGGTTTTCTATCTGTGGGTCGCGACCCCTTTGGGGGTTGAGCGACCCTTTCACAGGGGTCACCTGATTCATAAGAGTAGCAGAATTACAGTGATGAAGTATCGATGAAAATAATTTTATGGTTGGGGGTCACCACAACATGAGGAACTGTATGAAAAGGTCGCGACATTAGGAAGGTTGAGAACCACTGACATAGAGGGTGACTTGTGCCAGTTAGGGAGCTCAGGCCCTGTCATTTGGATGATGAGCCATCAGAGAGTTTGCATCAGGTGCGTGACTTCATAATTTTACATTTCATATATTCGCTCTAGCAGTGAAAGCCAGAAATATCTGCAGAACCAAGATATGAGGTAAGAAAGCCAAGATCAATTAGAGATTTGGGGATGTGACATACAATGTCAACGAGAGAGCGTATCGGCAGAGTGAAGGGGTGGGTGAAGGGATGTGAGGGATGAGCCCCAGCAGTACAAAAACACTAAGGCTTTCACTGCTAACTTCTGGATACATAGTACGAGTGTTCTCGCCATCTTGCAAAGGGTTCGCTTGCTCCACTGCTATCCAAAAGTCCACTTAGAGGCACCTTGGGAAACAACGCCTGCCCAGCTACTTTTGACAATTCAAGCTATTGAAAACCCTGGGAAGTACAGTTCTACACTGGCACGCACGCAGTTGTCATGAGCTAGAGCTGATATGGTGATATGGTGGGGGGCGTCTGTGATCTATTGGTTCCTTACAATATTCATGCAATTGTTTCTACTTGAAGATTTTTCAATATATTTACAAAGAAGATTGTTGTGTCGTGTTCACATTTGTACTATTTGTCAGTTTTGTTCTGCTCCCCACCCCCACCCTGTCCAATTTGGGTATTAAAAAAGATTGTACTCGTTTAATTGAACTCAACAAAACAAAACTCACTGCCATCGAGTCATTTCTGCCACATTAGCTTTTGTGCACTCACTAACTACCTCAATCAGGGCCTCGGATTCAGTAGCCAGGTCCTGAGAGTACAGGACATATTTTCTGGTATGGCGTTTATAATAAAATGTACCTACACATACACTGTTCCTTGAGGCAGAGACTCTGGAGGAGAACACAGTTCATAACCCTAGAAAATCCAGGTTGGTCCTGGATAAAAGCAGCTTGGACCTTTTGAAAGTTCCCACTGGACGGAGGGATTTGGGGACACGTAGTTTACAGGCTTTGGCTAGAAAATGGAGGCAAAGGTTTCAAGGCACTGGATGCGAGTGATTCTGGGAAATGCCTCTAGTCTAGGGCCAAAATGGTGCCGGGTGTGAGGGGTTCAGGGAATTGTAGTCCCTCATACTGATTTGGGCAGACTTTCCGAGGTGGTATGTCAGTGCTTTCTCTAAAACAACCTAAACTTCCATTAGAAGGCGCTTTAAGGGATTTTCCCTGGGTGTCTGAGCTTTAGTGTCACTCACAGGTGATTCCGTATGGGAAGTACTTCTGTCTCAGCCTCAGGCCTTTTCTTCTATTCCTCTACCCTGTCCCATATGTATACACACTAAAATGGTAATGAGTGTCTTCTTTGAATGGCATGAATTCCTCACCACAGTAGTACTTAGGTGGCACTTAAAGAAAAAAAAAGTTTCTATGACTGCACGTATTATGCAGGGCCTGGGCTATGTAAATCAAACCTGCATGTAGAGCTTTACAGTGGTTAGTTGTTAGGTAACATCAATTTGGTTCCAACCCATAGCAGAACAGAACGAATGATACGCGGCATGGTCCTGCACTATCCCCACAGTTGTCTTATGTTTGAGCCCATTGTTGTAACCACTGTGTCTGTCCATCTTCACTGCGCTTATGCTGTACCAAGCATGATGTCCATCTCTAGGGAATGATCTCTCCTGACAACACGTCCAAAGTTTGTGAGAAAAAGTCTTGCCATCCTTGCCTCTGAGGAACATTCTGGTTGTACTTCTCCAAGACAGATTTGTTGGTTCTTTGGGCAATCCGTGGTATTTTCAGTATTTTACCCCTGCACCAACCACAATTTAAATGCATTGATTCTTTCCTTCTCTGTGAGCCTTTCTTTTTAAACATTTTATTAGGGGCTCATATAACTGTTATCGCAATCCATACACACATCAATTGTGTAAAGTGCATTTGTACATCATTCTCAAAACATTTTCTCTCCACTTAAACCCCCAACATTAGGTCCTCATTTTCCCTTCCCTCCCCGCTCCTCCCTCCCTCATGAGCCCTTGATAGTTTATAAATTGGTATTTTGTCATATCTTGCCCTGTCCGACGTCTCCCTTCACCCACTTTTCGGTTGTCTGTCCCCCAGGGAGGAGGTCACATATAGTTCCTTGTAATCGGTTCCCTCTGTCCTACCCATTCTCCCTTTACCCTCCCTGTTTTGCCACTCACACCACTGGTCCTGCAGGGCTCATCTGCCCTGGATTCCCTGTATTTTCAGTTCCTATCTGTACCAGTGTACATCCTCTGGTCCAGCCAGACTTGCAAGGGCGAATTGGAGTTATCTTAGTGGGAGCGGGGAGGAAACATTTAGGAACTAGAGGAAAGTTGTATTTCTCATCGTTGTTACATCGCACCCTGACTGGCCTCTTTGAGCCTTTCTTAAATGACTAGCTACCATGTCCCAGATCTCCATATCAAAGGTTCCTGACTCCAGAAAAGAAGGGTTAAATTCCTTTACCACTTGAAGAAACTCATTTTTTTATACGTTACCACTACATTTTGTTTCTTCAAGAGGTGTCTAAGAGTGATACAGTACTCTGTATCCTTGTTCTTCACCTGACTCATATCTCATTCAGACTAAAATAGATTTAAATTTTTCCCGATTCACCCTCTCTGTCCAATGAGGCTGAACAATTGTTATACGGGATATAAATCCAAAAAGTTATTTTCCTGCTGCCCCACATTGGGCGTCATATGTCAGGATAGCCAGCCCCTGACAATATCATGGGTCCATAGGAGCAATTGTATGGTGATCATATATAAAGATTATAGTAAAGACAGAGAATAAGAGAAATAGGAGAGAAGGTAAAATAAAGGAGTCAGACACATTTCATGGTAGCATGCTCACCTAAGCCTCTCTTGGTGGTCCACTTGGAGATGGGAGACATGAGGAGGAGAGAGAGAATATATTTCTGACCAAGGCTTTTATGTACTTGGGTGGCATGCAACCCCCCCAGATTACAAGTAACCACATAAGTCGCAGGAAGGGGTTGTGTCATAGGCAGTACAGCAATGGGAGGGGGGTGATCTAGGGGTGTACACGCAATAGGAAGAGGAAGGATTAGGGGTACACATGTGACGAGATGGGCAGGTCCTAGATTCAAGATGACCACCTAATCTTAGTTGTCCTTAAGTGGATGTGACCTTTTCTCTGGGCTCTCCAGGGATACAATCACTAACTATCCTTATCAGTAGGGTGTGAGCCCCATGTACAGTGGGATAGACAATAGGGTCTGATTACTCTAAATCAGGGATGTCAGACTGGCGGCCGTGGCCCCCAGGGTAATTTTTTTGTGGCCCTTTATGCTCTGAAATAAAATGAAAATAGAAAAAATTGTTATGAAGAAAATAGCGCTTAGGGGAGATCTAGGCAATACCGTACACAAAATTCGCTCGTTAAACGTTTAACTACTGAAGAAGACAAGTATACACATGACCCAGTGTCTTTCCTAGGGGCCTGTGGATGTGTATAAATGCGCTGATTCCGTTCTGGCGATGTTGGAAAGTGATATGTCAGCCACTCTCAGTGTCACATAGTGTAAACAGATCCCAATAGCGAGAAGGTTAACAAGAGCACTCTGGGTTGTGCTGTTAGGAATCCTACCTAGCGGCAGCGCTAGTTCACATTTTTAGAGGGACGCCATTACGATTGTGCATCACGTTTGTCAGCTGTCCAACATTTTGTGTTTTTGATTAGTTACTTTGTTATATTTTCTGGTCACAACAAAAGAGGTCAGTGAAAACTAGTAAGAGGAAAGCGCTGGTAAGTTTCAGGTAAAAAAGAATAATTTTAGTTTTATAAATACATTAGATAAAATAAATGTTTAAATAAAGCAATTCTGTAGTGTTTTAATTATCCTATCCATATTCCTGAATCCTCACTCCAAAAAATAAATTTAACAAAATTTGTAAGTGTGATGTGGCCTATATGAATCTTGCCTGTTGCACCGAATGGCCAGCGTTTTAATTGAGTTTGACGCCCCTGCTCTATATGGTTGAATGCCGTCAGGGAAAATCTCTTCAAACATCTGACCTCCCAGCATGTGCTAGCAAGCAGGGTCTTAGGTTTGGCATGTATTTGGGGGAGACAACCTGGGGAAAGCCTTATTGTATCCCACATCTCAGGTCTTCCTTATTGTGCAGCTTACATATGCTATGAGGCATTTGAAAATACCATGGCTTGGGTCAGGTGTAACCTCCTTGCTTTCCAACAATTGAAAAGGGTCTTGTGCAGCAGATTTGCCCAAGGTAATGTGTCATTTGATCTTTTGACAGCTGCTTCCCTGAGCATTAATTGTGGATCCTCACCACAGGGATTTCTCTTAGCAGGGATTAAGAGAAATGAACTTCACAGAGGACATCTGCCAGTGTAACCCCAAGATCTTCCAACCTAATACAATGTTACTTGCTGATGCCCCCTAGCCCTCTTTCTGAGAGTGAATTAGGAAGTTCCCCCTGAGCAGCTTGTCACAAGACATGTGTAAGACCCAGCAGTTAGTTTATTGACAGTGAAGTGGGTCCCTGTGGAATTTGAGGAAGATGCGTCTAGGGGTTCGACATCAAGTTTTATGGGGATTAATTTAGGCCCAAACTGCATCCTTTTCATTGATGGTAACTGTGGTGTTCTGATTTGTCTCCTGATGCATGTTTGATTAGTCTTTTGGACAGCTGCCTGGACTCCTATTATCATTCCAGGCAGCGGGCGGTATAGGGATGGGTCTTCACTTCCTGCCGGGGGTTGGGTTCTCTGCATCCAGTCTGACTCTAACAAGCAAAAAGTGGGCAATAACTACCGGGGTCCCCTGACAGTGGACACTGTCTTCTGATCTGCCATGGCCCCTGTTAATTAATGGCTCCTGCTGCCACAATGCCCAACTCTGTCTGGACCAGGATTCCTTAGTCCTTGCCGTGGATCCAGACAAGCCAATGTGATCATGGTCAAGAAAGAAACCAAAGCATGCCTCTTGAGCATTGTTTAGCTTGTAGTACATTTCAGGGTCAGAGGTACATGTAGCAATAGAATGTAAATTTATTCATACTGATAGTCATACACACAAAGATACACACACAGAGGGGGCTTCAAAAGTTTGTGGGGAAATTCCATCTTTTAATTGGTTTTCCACACAGTTTCTATAGCCCATCACATGTACACACACACACACACACACACACAAACTCCTTTAAAAATCAAAAACCCAAACCAGCTGCTTTAACATCCCAATTCCATAAACCTCATTTGAAAGTCTTTTCACAATTTTTGTCTTTTTTTAAAAATTATGAATCATTTTTCTGGGGGGGTCTCTTACAAATCTTATAAGAATCCTCCCTTCAATTGTATTAAGCACAATTGTGCATATGCTGCCATCAACATTTCCAAAACATTTTCTTTCTACTTGAGCCCTTGGTATCAGCTCTTTTCCCCCCTCCCTCCCACCCTTGTGAATCCTTAATATAGTTTATATTGTTTTTGTTATTTCTTGTCTTACACTGCCCATTGTCTCCCTTCACCCACCAATCTGTTATCCATCCCTCTGTGATTGGTTCCCTATTTCTACCTCTTCGCCACCACGCCCCCAATCTTCCTACTCTTATGATAGCTGTGCCTTTTTTTTTTTTAAACTCCTGAACAGGCGGAGGGAATGGCGGGTGCACAGAGTAGCGGCTATTTGTGAGTCCACAGTGCCATCCAGCTGGGCCTTTTTGAGCCTGTGTGTGAGCCGTCTTCACTGTGTATTCAGTGATAGTAGGATGGGCAGGTTGGGGGGACATTTTGAGTATTCTGGAGGCTCACCATGCCTTCCTAATAGCTGGTGTGAAAGCCACATGAGCAGGCTCCCTGCAAAACACACCCAGTTGTCGATTGCGAGGATTTGGGAACTTTGCCTGCATGGCCTCAGTGGCGTCCATGTTTGGGAGGATACATGGTGGCATAATGGGTTACTTGTTGAGCTGCTAATCACTAGCTGCTCTAAAGAAGAACAATGATGCTTTCTTCGTAAAGTATTACACTCTCAGAAACCCAGGAGTCCTGATGGTATAATGGTTGCATATTCGAATACTAACCGCAAAGTCAAGTCAGAAGTTCAAAAACACGAGTTATTCAGCCAGAGAAAGGAATTGCAGTTTGGGAAACTCATAGGAGCCCTCTACCCTCTTCTAAAGGGTCAGGAAGAGTGGGCATTGACTTGATAGCAGTTTAAAAATGTTTGGTATGTATATAACGGACTTCAGAAAGTTTGGGGGAAATTGGAAGTAAAAGGGAGTGGGATTTCCCCATCAACTCGTTGAAGGTTCTTTCATAGGTATATAAATGAGGGGTACCCTCCAAAAAACCCAGAATAGTGCTGGGCACAGCGGAGCTTTCCTAGTGCACATTTTTCTCTCAAGCAACTCGCTCTGAGTTAGTGCACCCAGTGGTGCTGCCTGGGCAGGTTCTCTGGTCACAGTGGATTTTTTCGTAAAATCAGTTTTGCTTGAATCCCGTTTTTTTTTTTTTTTTTTTGTGATGGCCGATTTAAGATAACAGTGTCAGGCTGTGAACTTGTGTTTCCTGCTCAGGAAAAATGCCACAGAAACTGTTGTGATGTTGAACAGAGCTTACAAGGACAGCGCTATGGGAACCACTCAAGTGTACGAGTGGGTTTTCTCATTTCAAAAAAGGTGAAATGTTGACTGATGAAAAACCTCATTCTGGATGTCTGTCAACTTCCCGAACGGATGACAGTGGTGACTCACAGTGCATCTGGAGTTTGTTCCGTCACGTCAGAGTGTTAATCAAGCTCTCTACTTAGAGGTTCTGAAAAGATTGCGTAACAGTGTCCTACAAAAAAAGGCCTGCTACGTTAATGCTTAACATTTAAATATATGTACAGAGACCTATATCCCTATCGTTATATATTAATATATTTATATATATGCATGTCTACATTTATGCCTCAGTAATTGTCTTTTGCCTCCAAGTTCATTCCTCTCTTTTAGCTTGCCTCCTGCCCCACTATCATGTTCGACTAGAGCAGAGAATGTACACTGGTACGGATAGCAACTGGAAACAGGGCCACTTCCACGCCTATTCCTCTTCCTTCTAACCTTTGTCCCAACTCTCCTTAGAGAGGAAAACAGATTTAAATATTCCTTGGGTATACGTCTCGGGTTTAATACAGCACATACGAGCAAACACACAATCGTGTTTGCATTTCACCTTCCCAGATGGTAGTATGAGCCTTATATTCTTTCACCTTTTGCTGCTTCCACACAACACATGCCCTGGGCTTTGCACCACTGTCCAGAGGCAAGGTGCTGCTGGGTACTGTTACATTGTTCTCTAACCACTGTGTAGTTCCCCCACTCAAGGATGGTATTTATCCTGGGCACTAGGTTTACCGTGTCTTCCCTTCTATTTCCCTTTTTACTTTCCATCCATTAACACCCCTTAATGTCTGTGTGTATAAACCCCTAGCCTTTTTTCTCTTTCTGTAATAACATCCTTTGAGGCAGCGCATTACCTTGTGATACGGCGTGAGTGCAGGGACATTTGATAATAAGTGTCATGTCCAAAGACATGGCGTACTCTCGAGTCCTTGCCCTAGTTAAGGTAGTTCAAGTGTGCACAGAAGCCAATGAGGTGGGAGTAAGAGAAAAAAATTGAAGAACTCATCATGCTGCAATCCACGAGTCAATTTCCCGGGAGACCAAAATCCTTGTCCAAAAGACCTGTATATTATCTAAACATGTGAACAAAATTCTAGGTACCTGTTAATGTGGAAACCTGACTTAGACCTCTTAAATAGATACATGTAACAGTCTATAAAGATACACATTTATTTATAGTGGTAAAAACATACATATCTTCCTTGGGCTACGAAAACAGCTTACATGACTTTATTAACCTATATTTGGCAGCAAAACCTCACCCAGGGGCTCTGCTTAAGAAGTCCTTTTCCTACTTGCCATTCAGTCAATACTAAAACATAGTGACTTAAAGAAGTCAGAGTAGAACTTCCTCTCTGGGTTTCTGGGACTGTAACTGTTTATGGGAGTAGAGAACTGTAGCTTTCTCCCAAGGAGCAGCTGGTGGTTTCGAACTGCTGACCTTATGGTTAGCAGCCCAATGTGTAACCATTACCCCCCCCCCCCCCCAGGGCTCCCTAGAGGTGCAAATCTGAGTTAGACATTTCGAACTCAAATCTGAGTTAGAAAGTTGAGCACACTTTCTGATCTTTCCTGCTCTTTGAATCCACCTCCTCCAGGAATCACACTTCCTCAAATCATTGTATTTTCAGATTGCCTTGTGAGAAAATAAGAGTTTGAGAGTGAAGAAATATTTGTCATTTTACCCTAAACCTCTGCCAATCCCTTGCTCCAGTAAGAGTTTGTTACCACGTCCTTACTGGCCTTTGTGAGGACCAGGGCCCACTGTGCTCAATCCAAGAGAGGTCAGGAGAAATCATGGGTGGCGTCAGTAGAAATGTCTAACTCAGAGAAGGCCAAGGTCTTAAGTACTTAGATCTCCTCAAGAGTCTCCCAATTAGAGGCTGGGGCTGCTCCTTCCCACAGTTAAAGTGAGTGGTCAAATGGTCTCTCAGGCAGAGAGCCTCAAAATGCTCTAGGCTACACTCAACGTTCCCTGAGTTTCTTACTAAGGTGGACTGTGATCATCTGTGTTAGGTGGTATAATACTCAGATCAGCTTCCCACTCCATGGGTTTCTAATGTGGAGTTACACAGTCAAGACGTCACTCCAGGTACTTTTCCCCATATACTGGGAGGCCACTTCATAGTTCTCCAGTGTTCCAGTACTATATGAATCCATGTTGGGATACTCTCCTTCCTGATGTTTGATCAAATACCAGAGATTAGAGTTGTTCTTCAATTAAATTAACAATCCTGGACAACCTGGTTTTGAAAGGAGAAAGGATAAAAGGAAAAAAAAATAACAAGAAACAAGTACACACCTATAGCTATACTGC
Source organism: Echinops telfairi (assembly GCF_000313985.2). Taxonomy (NCBI): domain Eukaryota; kingdom Metazoa; phylum Chordata; class Mammalia; order Afrosoricida; family Tenrecidae; genus Echinops; species Echinops telfairi. The sequence goes on along the minus strand of NW_022111327.1, from coordinate 17,817,783 downwards.
CTAGAGATAGGCAGCCTTCTCTCTCTCCGCTTCTCTTTCTGTCCAGTCCAGTGTCATCAGCACCAAGATACCCAGACCCCCAGGACTCCACTGCAGTGAACCTGTGATGGGGACACATGGCCAAGTACACTCAATCCAGCCAACCGGGGATATTAATCACGCTGCAGAAAACTAAAGATTTGCTACTTTTTTCTTTTCTTTTTTAAATGTTTCTAGATGAGCTACAAGATTGGCATTACTTTTCAAAAAAAAAAATCATGATCTTCATTTCAATGGTTCATCTTTTGGAAATTATACAAATGTAATTTGGGGTGGTTCCATTAATGGGATTTCATAGGACCATCTGTGAAATCTGATGGTATTTGTCCCACAAATATTTGTGACAACTGTAATGTCAGAAGACTGGGGTTGATACCTTGGCTGACCTTCAGAGGGTCTAGGCAGTCTTTGCCTATTTGCTGTCCCAGTGAAGACCCCAAAGCATCAGAAAAGAATCGCCCCAAGTAGGCTTTTTTTAAAAGATAATTTTATGGGGGGCTCTTAGACAGCTCTTAAAACAATCCATACGTCAATTGTCTCAAGCATATTTGTACATAAGTTGCCATCATTAGTTTCTAAGCATTTACTTTCTATTTGAGTCCTTGGTATCAGATCCTTTTAAAAAAAATAATTTTATTTCGGGCTCATACACCTCGTATCACAATCCATACATCTATCCATTGTGTCAAGCACATTTGTACATTTGTTGCTATCATTTTCAAAACAGTTTCTTTCTACTTGAGCCACTGGTATCAGCTCAATTTTCCCTGTCCTTCCCCACTCTCTCTCCCTCACAAACCTTGATAGTTTATAAAGTATTATTTTGTCATGTCTTACACTGACCTACATCTCCCTTCACCCACTTTTCTGTTGTCCGTCCCCCAGGGAGGGGGTTATATGTAGATCCTTGTGATCGTTTCCCCCTTTCTACCCCACCTTCCCCTTTGCCTCCTGGTATAGATTTTTTAAAGTGCCCAATGTTTCACACAGGCAGTTGATCCCTGCAAGGACCATTTCTTTTATAGTCTATAAAGTTTTACACGAAGGCACTGCCACTTTACACACTCACTGCCCCAAACACATACACACAAGTTTTGTTATGGCTGTCTCAGGCGAGCATGTATGTGTTCCTGTAGATAGAATTTCCATCCAATCAAAATATCCATTATGATTTAATTATGGCCAATTAAAAGTTTGTTCCTCTCCCTTTTAACCCTAACCCTTTTACACCTTGGCCAGAATCTTCTTAAAAGTGTGGATGAGATTTCGTTTTCCCCACCTGCCTTCGATAGGGTTTACACAGTGACTTATATCCTAAGCCAGGCACATGGGGGTGAATGAAAATGGTGCACATTTTCTTTGGAGAGTGACCAGAGGGGAAAGAAGCTTGTATAATTTTCTATCTTGGTGTAGAAGGTGTTCTATGTATACCATCGTAGACTAGAAGGAACCCTGGTGGTATAGTGGTTAGGCGTTGGGCTGTTAACCACAAGGTCAGCAGTTTGAAACCAACTGCTCTGCAGGAGAAAGATGAGGATTTCTACTCCCATAAAGAGTTACAGTCTCAGAAAACCACAGGGGCAGTTCTCCCTGCCCTATCGGATTTCCAGGAGTCGGGATGGACTCAATAGGAGTAAATCAAGTGAAACCTATGGTTGAAAAATTCTTTAAAAATGGAGATGTCTACACAGTTTCTTTAGGAACCAAATAGAAACCCCAAATCCTTGGATTTTGGAAAAATGTCTGCTGATCAGTCGGGGGAACAAGCAAGACTCAGGAAAAAAGCAGCTCCTCAGTTTTTAGCTGCAGGGACAGAGATGGATTTAAGTCGCCCATTTGAAAGGAGCCCTGGTGTCATAGTGATTCCTTCTTGGGTACAACCAGCCACTCAGCTGGAGAAAAGCGAGGCTTTGGACTCCCATAGAGTTAGTCTCTTTAGATGAGCCAGTTAGGGTGCAGGGTAGCAAAAATGAAAAATACAACTTTCCTTTAGTTCCTAAATGCTTCCTCCGTCTCCCACTATCATGATACAAATTCTACCTTGCAAGTCTGGCTAGGCCAGAGGATGTACACTGGTACAGATAGGAACTGGAAATACAGGGAATCCAGGGCGGATGAGCCCTTCAGCACCAGTGGTGAGAGTGGCGATACCGGGAGAGTGGAGGGAAGGTGGGGTAGAAAGGGGGGAGTGATATAAGGATCTACATATAACCTCCTCCCTGGGGGACGGACAACAGAAAAGTGGGTGAAGGGAGACTTCGTACAGTGTAAGGCATGACAAAATAATCATTTATAAATTTTCAAGGGTTCATGTGCTAGGGACGAGCAGGGGGGAAAATGAGCTGATACCAAGGGCTCAAGTAGAAAGAAAATACTTTGAAAACAATGATGGCAACAAATGTACAAATGTGCTTGACACGATGGATGGATGGATTCTGATAAGAGATGTAGGAGCCCCCAATAAAATGATTTAAAAAAAACGCGTCTCGGAAACTCACAGGGACCGTTCTACCCTGCCCGATTGGGTCGCGGGGATGGCCATGAATTTTGAAATGTTACGGAGATGGATTTAAATCGCTAAGCTGAGATTATTAGAGAGTGATTTCGGGGTTTTAACTACCGCACATTTTATATACTTATATATCTTTTCCTCCTTTGGCAATCAGCAAGAAATGCCACGTTTCCCATAGGTCCCAAAACATCGCGGCTATCGAGGCCACGCCCCCACCACACCACCGAAAATGGGCCAATGGTTAAATTGTCAGGGTTGCTGACAATAAAATTCTGTGGGGTTCAGACCAACTTTGGAGGTGGTGCGGTTAATCACTGATATCTTCTAAATATATCACGAGCATTATCCTGAAGTTACCACTGAGAAGGTGGGGTGGTGACAGGGAAGCCAACCCATACTCAAAGAAGATTCCGCCTGATGGCACTGTTGACTTAAAAATGTCAGCTACTCTACTGCGCACTGCCTCCCCCTCCGCCCTTTTCGTTTAAAAAAACGTACGCCAGGCCCAATCGCTGACTAGGGTTTCAAGTGGCATTCACTACGCTGGGCTGTTGCTGGGAAATGTGTTATCGTTTTTAAAATTTTTTCATTGGTTTTAAAAAATGTGAATACAGATGCCTGTTTATGAGGGGGCTTTATGTATAGATGCATGCATATCAGCATGAATACATTTACCGACTCCTACTGATCTTAGCGTAGTAGTTAAAGAGTTGGCTGATAATGGCAAGGTCAGCAACTGGAAACTACTGGCTACTCCGTGGGAGAAAGACGGTACTTTACACTGTGTCTTGGAAACTCACAGGGACAGTTCTGCTCTATCCTCCAGGTCGCTCTGAGTCAGCATTGACTTGATGGCAGTGAGTTTGTTTTGTTTTGAGCGCTCTGAGATTAAATTATCCCTTGTGTTTGCGTGGCGCTGCATCTGCAGAGTTAGCCATAGAAACCGCCAGCCGCTCTGGGGGAGCAAGGCTTTCTACTCCCTGTAGTCACGGAAACCGAGAGGGGCAGTTTTACTCTGTCCTATAGGGTTTCGCTATAAGTTAGTATTGGCTTCATGGCGGTGAGTGAGTGAGTTTGTGTTCGCCTTAGTTTCAAGAGTTTACAAAACCCTAACATTTCAGGAATCATCACTAGACTGGGTCGCATGGAAATAGTGCATACTTTCACTAGAGACTTGTTCTAGTTTATGCTCAGCAGTAAGGATCAAAGGAGCCTTGGCAGCGCAGTGGTAAAGTGCTCAACTGCTGGCTGTAAGGTCTCTGGTCTAAATCCACCTGTTGCTCTGGGGGAGGACAGAAATGGTGCTCTGTTCCAATGAAGATTGCTACTCTGTCAGACAAGGTCCCTATGAGAGGGCATCAATTGGAGGGCACATCAAACTGATTGATACATGAATACTAGTATGAGTACATGTGTATGTGTGCTTGCCTTTCCTTTTTCTATTAAGACCTCTATGTCAGAGTTCTGTGTTTGCATTAATCCAGATTTTTGTCCACAATGTAGAGATATAATCTTCTAGGGTAAGATGTTAAATTTCACAAGAAAGTGATTCAGTGTAAATATCAATAAGGACCATGATCCAAGAGCTGGGGCTCAGAGAGGAAGCTTTGGGTCTCCACTCCATGTGCCTCCCCGCCACCAATTCACATTGGGTATGATTTTGTTCTGGGTCTTAGATGCCTGGCACCTGATCCCATCAACACCTTGTGATCACACAGGCTGGTGTGCTTCTTCCATGTGGGTTTTGCTGCTTCTGAGCTAGATGGCCGTTTGTTTATCTTCAGGCCTTTAAGACTCCCGATGCTCTATCTTTTGATAGCCGGGCACCATCAGCTTTCTTCACCACATTTGCTTATGCACCCATTTTGTCTTCAGCGATTGTGGCAGGAAGGAAAGCATCACTGAATGCAGGATAGTTAGAACAAAGTGTTCAGGTGTTGAGGAAGTACTTAAGTCAAGGTCCAATGTCGTTCTGCAACCTTAATTCTTAACATATAGATATGAGTACATAGTTCTGTTCCCCTCTCGTTTTATATATATACACACATATGTACATGCCTGTATTTAGACCTCTCTATTTCGCCCTTACTTCCTCTTGTCCCGCTATCATGTCTGATCCGAGCAGGAATATCGTCCTTGGGGCTTGGTGGACCAGGATGTCCTCCCCTCCCTCTCCATCCCTTTTTGTGTCCCTCTCCCTAAGCTGGGTGCCAAGGGTGTGTCCAGAAGCTCGGGCCAGTATTCAGTGCATATTACCAGGCATATTACCCCCTTAGGGTCCTTAAAAATATTTTAGTCATTCTTGGGCCCACTTGGAGGACAGTCTTCCCCCTTTTCTACCAACAGATATGCTCTTGTGTTCTCCCAGATGTGTCTGCTTCCTTTCCCCTCTCTTGGCTTGACTTTACCATTAGCAGCCCTCATCTCTCTGATAGGGATGGCTACCTGTCCAGGGGGAGGGGGGCCTCATCATGCCTTTACATGGCAGCTACTATGTGGTCAACGTTCCCTCCCCCTCCCTTGACTATTTAATCCCAGCTGATGTGAGGACTCCTCCGCCAAAGTGACCTTTGCGATACTTACCAAGAGAGGATGGTGCATGGCACCAGTCAAGCTCTCTGCCAGGTTGTCCAGCCATTTTGGACACCAGACTGGATGCCCTGTAAACCTGAGCTTTTGTCTGTCCCATCACTTGCCCCTACAGCAGCGAACTCACAATATTTGTCCTTGTGTTATTCTAGGTAGACTACAGAAACAAATCCAAAGAAACTCATATGTATATTAGAGAATTTTATATGAAAGGTAAGTGTACATTAAGCATCCCAACCCAGCCAGTCCAAGCCCATAAGTCCGACATTAGCCCATATGTCCAACACTGATCTAAAAAGTCCTCCTCAAACTTGCAAAATACATGCAGTAATGCTGAATGGAGGAGGAAAGCCGAATCAGCGCTGGCAGGGATCTCCACGTGGCTGCTCCAGCATCGAGAGCTGCATCAGGGTAGGTCCATGTGGCTGCTCGTCAGGGATGTCTCACAGGAAGTGAGCCTTTCAGCTGAAGCAAATAACTAGCTAAGTCAGTCGCACACTGGTATGTCCATCAGAGAACAAGAGACCAGAGAACCGCAAAGGCAAGGCTCAGAAGCCATTGATCTCTTCGCCTTTCAATTAATCCCACATGTGTTTATCGGCCAGGTTGGTTCAATAAACCTTAGCTAGCATGGTGATTTTGTGATTGACTAACTTTATTCAGCGTAATGTTTTCCAGAACCCTCCATGTCATGAGGTGTTTCATGGTTTCGTTGTTTTTCAGGGATGCATAGTATTCCATTGTTTGTATATAACAGAGGTTTCTGGGTTTTTTTGTAATCCACACTTCTGATGAGAATTTAGGCAGTTTCCAACTTCTTGCTATTGTGACCTGCGCTTCAATGAACACGAGGAAGCATACGTCTGTTAATGATCTGTTTATTATTCCAAGATGACAATGATCTTTGCCTGGTAGTAAAGCTGTCAAGACTCCTACCTGTGGCTAGAGCGGATCTGTCAGTGACTCATCCTGACTAGATACTCTGCAGATGGGTTTTGGGTTCTCACCATCACCTAAAGCCCTCCACCAATTGGGTGTTCATAATTTTAGCTCTGATGCTTTTTTCCTCACTATATTCGAATTTTTTGTCATCCTTGGATCACACAAGCTGGTGTACTTGTTCTGTGTGGACCTAGTTGACTCCTCACTTAGATGGCAGCTTGTTTAAATACCAGCCTTTAAGGACTCAGACACTATTCCGATTGATAGCTGGGCACCATCTGCTTTCTTCACCACACTTTGCTGTAGCATCCTTATCTTAAGTGATCATTTCATGAAGGTGAATATCGAGCCTGGGACATGTTATCAGAACTAACTGTTTTCGGATTGGGGCTAGAGTTCAGTGGTGGCCCATAATCCATATGCTTGTCCCTGGAATATTCATTACTCAGGTTCATTTTGGCACTCGTATTATGACAAATTCAAATCCCCATAAGACTAACTACCCCAAACAACAGTGACAAACCAACTAACTGAAAACAAGAGACAAACAAACAAAAACAAGCAAACTAAATGCAGGGAAACATAAACTCCATAGAAACAGAAAAGTAAATCATTGTCAATCATCCCCCTAGTCTATAAGGCAATTGCACTTGTAACATCATCAATTTTTCTAGTGACACATCACTCTGGACATTGTAGGTATGAGGAGTCTATGCAAGGACAGTTCCACCGTGAGCTGCAACCCATGTATTTGTTGCTCCACACAGTTCAGTTTTCCATTCGATTGAGCTCTATTTACTGAGAGCATGGGAGTTGGTGCCAGGGGGAAACTTCCTGGATCAATTCTTCCAAGTTCAATTCCCTACCCAATAATGTGCCTTTTGGGGTTGTTGGTTGGAGAACTCTGTAAATGTCTAGGAGTTTGAGTTGTTCAATTGTGTTTTTTCATTTCTTTAGTTTCTTTATTGAGTTTCTTACCTGTTGATCTATCTTTCCTTGAGTGGAGTATTGAAGTTTCCTACTATTATGGTTGATCTGGTGATTTGAAGGGGCTTTTGACTTATATGTATTTTTATTATGCATATATATTTTTATTATGGTTATGTCTTCTTGGTCTGTTGATATCCTGAGCATTATATAATGCCTATTCTGGTCTTTCATTATGACCTGTAGTTTGAAGTCTGTTTTGTTGGAGATTAATATTGCCACCCTTGCTTCTTTAATTGCCATTAGATTGATAAACTTTTTACTATTGACTCTCAGTCTATTTTCTTCTGTGAGTTTAGTGCAACGGTTCTCAACAGGGGTCTCCTAAGACCATGGGAAAACACATATTTCTGATGGTCCTAGGAACTGAGACACCACTCCTCTGTCTCCAGGCGGTTCTGCCCACATGCAGATACGCCCACACACGAGTACCCGGCATGCTGACATCATTGCACAAACCCCATCACATAAACTCCATACAAATTCAGGTGTCTGTGATAGGGTTGGCGCCATAATGTACTTAAGTGGACGAGTCACACGTGTAGAGAGCAGCTGTGTAGAAAGCAGCTGCTGTGTTGAAAGCAGCTACTCTGTTAAAAGCAGGTAGTGTGTTGAAAGCAGCAGTATTGGAGGTAAAATGACACTTCATGAATTATAATACTGGGTAAATATAAAATCATGTACTGTAAAATCATCAACTACTGCAGAAAGTATATATATATCTGTGTCATGGGAGCTTAATCTGGATCCTGATCGGTCTTTTTATATTCTGTTGTGGTTGATGTGGTAAATCATAGGAAAGTTTAATGAACTGTATTGACTAAACTATGCCATGTATCACCTTTTGTATTATTAAAGCTATTGTTATATATTATGTTCACTAGCAAACTATCCCGAATCTATGAAGCCAAACAAACTAAAACGCCATTTTGATAGCAAGTATCCGAGCTTTGCCAGCAAGGATACCAACTATTTTAGAAGCAAATCTGATGGACTCAAGAAAGCCAGACTTGACACTGGTGGCAAGCATCACAAACAAAATGTACCAGCTGTTGAAGTTTCATATTCGGTGGCACTCAGAATCGCCAGAGCTATGAAACTGCACACCATTGCTGAGGATTTACTGTTGCCAGTGGCCAAAGACATTGTTCGAGTTATGATCAGAGATGAATTTGTTATGAAATTGAGTGCAATTTCCTTATCTAACGACACTCTCCGCAGAAGAATAGAGGACATGTACCTGATATTCTTGATCAGGTAATCCAGGAAATTAAGTCTGGTCAATTTCCAATATTTAGCATCCTGCTTGAGGAATCTTCAGATGTTGTAAACTGTTTACAGTTACTGGTTTACATGAGGTATATTAGTGATGGCGACTTTAAAGAAGAGTTTCTTTTTTGCAAACCTCTTGAAATGACAACTGCTGCACATGATGTATTTGACACAGTTGGTTTATTTCTGAAGGCATGTAAGTTCTCTTTGGAAAAAGTTTGTGGTATTTGCACGAATGATGCTCCAGCTATGCTAGGATGTCGATCTGGATTTTTACGTTTGGTACTGAATGAGTCACCAAAAATCATTGGAACTCGCTGTATGATTCATTGGCAGATATTAGCAACAAAGACGCTGCCATGAGAGTTACTAGAAGTAATGAAAAGGTTCATAAATTCTGTCAGTTTTGTAAAGGTAAGCACTTCAAACAGTCGACTTTTCCCAACTGTGCAATGAGTTGGATGTGCCAAACAATGCTCTGCTATTTCACACTGAAGTGAGATGGTTGTTGAGAGGAAAAGTTTTAAAACATGTTTTTTAGTTCCGTGATGAACTCAAAACTTTTTTTTATCAGAAAGCAAGACTACAGTTCAAAGCACTTTTCAGCAATAAAAGTGAACTACAGAAAATAGTTAAATAAATGAGTTAAATGTATCACTGCAAGGACCAAATGCAACATACCTCGAGTTGTCTGAAAAGATCCAAACATTCAAATTTTCCAAATGAAACTTCAGCTTTGGACAAAAAATAAATTGGATGAAAATTTTATATGTTGCCTACCTTATCTGCTTTCTTTGAGGAACATGACATTGAACCAGACAAAAGGATTACGATGACAATTTCCGTGAAAGAACACGTGGACATGCTTGCAGATGAAATTTCATCGTGCTTTCCAAATCTACCTGACACCCCCTTTGCACTGGCCAGAAGCCCATTCACAGTCAAAGTTGAAGATGTTCCTGAGACAGCACAGGAGTTCATTGAACTTACTAATAGCGATGCAGCGAGAACTGATTTCTCTACAATGCCAGTAACAAAATTCTGGATCGAGTGTTTTCAGTCATTTCCTGTTCTGTCTGAGACTGTGTTGGGCCTTCTTCTTCCATTTCCAACAACATATCTTTGTGAAACAAGGTTTTCCAGCTTGTTGGTTATCAAGTCTAAATACAAAGTAGACTTGCTGTGGAAGATGATCTTCATTGTGCTCTTGCAAAGACTGCCCCGAGAATTTCTGATCTGGTGAGACAGAAGGTGTCTCAACCTTGGCACTGACGTTAGCGTTTTACACATCCTGTCGCAAAATGTAGCAATGTAGTTTACTGTTGTTATATCAAGACTGTTACCCATGCTACACAATGCTTCAAGACAACATTTCATTTATTTGTAATTAGAAATAAAAATTTCACAATCTATAAATACACCTCCAGGGGGAGGTGCGTGGTTATGTGTTGATCATTATGATCAATTGGTTCCCACTTCCTCCCCTCCTTTCCCCAACTTCCCCCTACCCTTCTGGTATTGCTACTCCCATTCTTTCTTGTCGCGGTCCAGGTTCTAGATTTTCCCTAGTCTCAGTGCTGCTGCCACTAAGAATCGAAAATGAAGGGTTGATGCCGCACTGAACCGAGCTGATTGCCCGAACAAAATTAAAACACTCCCAAGACACAGTAGCAACACACTTAAAAAAACAAGCTTTATTAGCAAAATACGTTCTCTGGGAAGAGAAAGGGTACCTTATCGTAGGAGGGCGCTATTAGCAAACAGTTCATAGGTCTTTATACCTTATTTTCGGAGGAGCCCTGGGCGGATTTCCTGATGATTAATAGAAAAGGTAATCTTACAACCAATTTTCTTTTGCGCATGTGCATACCCACAATGCATTCTGTTATGTAAATATAAACGGGGGGGGGGGGCGTGTGTCTTAAAAAAGCAAGGCTCTCGGATATAGCTGGATCTGCGCATGCGCCAGACCGGGAAAGCCTCTTTGTGTCTGGATCTGTTTTAGACGCGTATTGTGAACCATCCATCAGCCTCTTCCTTATCATTAGAACGTAGTTCGTCTAACCTCGTCATATTTCCTATCAGAAGTTAACTTGAATAGAAACTCCTCATCCTACTGTGACTTCCTACCAGACATCCGGACCTCTTAGACTTTTCTGGATTCATTGTTACCTCCTCCGAGGCATGCGCGCTGCAGCCTTGGCTCAGAAGGAGAGGTGGGTACTGTGGTCGCTGGGGCCATTAGCAGAGACCATAGCCGGTCAGAAGACAGGATAATCCCGACTCGCCTGTAGGAGATCCCAGTAGTTATTCCTATTTCTAGTGCCGGCTAGAGGGAACCTTATCCCATCCAAAGAGCATGACCATTGAGTAGGAGCCTCCCCTTACAAGCCTATTCCTGCCTCCACTTTCTATGCTTTGTCCCGAAACGCCTTAGAGCGGAAAATAGGTTTCATTATTGCTATGACACACTAAGAACTGAATATATCATGCCTCAGGGCTGTGTGTGTGTGTGTGTGTGTGTGTGTGTGTGTTTTAATTCCTTTTCATAGCACGCCCAGAAACAATGTGGCGGATCTATGGGGTATCAAAACAGGTTCCACTTGATGGCAGTCTTGTACCAGAAATGAGACCGCGCCTTTTCCCTGGATCTTCTCCCTCCGCCCTTTGCCATTAAAAAAAACCGATCAACCAGTGTCTGCTATGTGCCATCTTGTCCATGTTGCTGAAGTGAGTTCCCATATACTGTGCTTAAGCTTGCAAGGTCTTCCTCCTGGGGATCAGAGGAAGTACCATGTTTTCTTTCTAGGCTTCACAGTAGGAGCCCTGGTAGCTAGTGGTTATACATAAACTACCAGCCATTCTGCAGGAGAAAGATGGTGCTTTAAAGAGTAACAGTCTGGAAACAAACAGGGACAATCCTGTAGTAAGGTTTTTATAGGTCGAGTCTGGGGGCTTAAACTTTTCAATATCTGCATCCTATAAGGGCTAATTTCCTTGAGACCTCAGAATGCTAATGACCCTGACTCCCCACTGCTCACCAGGGAACATTCAATCTTGTGCTTTCTTACACCTCATGGAAAAGCCAGGAGGCCTCTAAGAGTCAGAAATCCACAGGGGCACCACGGGTACCATGGTTTAGAAGGTGAAGGGAAACTTGGCATCAGACCATGTCCTGAAGGCCCGATCTTCTCACTTGACAGCCCCAGGGTTGTACACATAGGTCAAGAAGGTGCCCTTGCCATGCCAGGGATGACCCGATACCAGGTCTAGCAGCAGTCTCTTGACACTTACTAAGGCTTTGTGTGGATAACATACAGGTGCACTCTGGCCCATAAGTATTCATGTATTTTAACTGGGAGTATTAGAAGTAAATCCTGATGATACTAGGCTTCATTTCTTACACAGGGTATGGGGGTGGATGATGTTAACTGGATTTTGAGGGTCTGCCACTTTGGATTTGGGTGTGAGAGAGCAGGGAATAAACCCTAACATGAGAGGGCTTCAAAATTCTCTTGGGAAAATTCCATTATCACTCCATTCCATTTTCCCACGAATATTTTGAAATTCCTTTGCATTGTCATGAAACACCCTCCCAAGAAAAACTGGTCAAAGAGAAGTGACCTCATAGTCTCCCCTGTCTTCTGATACTCCTACTCGGGAACGCCAGCAAAAGCAGGTTCTCTCAGATTATTTCCTGTTGCGTCCAAGTATTCTTTTAGTCCTCTGAAAGTAAGACCAAGAAAATTGGTTTAAAGCAATTACCACACCTTCAATATACTGACTCACATCAAGCAGGGCCAAACAGAGCCTGTTCCAGTGTCATGTAGTCAGGAGAACCTGTGCTCTGCAGAACACTGGCACACATGCAACCAAAAATATGTGTGCAGGTAGCAACGTTTTTATCAAAATTGGTGTGTACACGGGTAAACCAGGGGAGTGTGAATCAATGGGAATCTTTCTTTTTGGATGTCTGCTCTATGACAACATGCCCAGCAACAGCCATGCTTTGGGGACGTGTCTGTGTTTCTCATTCAGCAGGACAGATGTTTCCCAATGAATGGGACCCTATAGGCCCATCAGGTCTTTCTCAGAAGGTCCAGGCCTGTCATCCCATAAGAATTCATGTCCACGGATTGATTTCAACTTTTCCCGTACTTCAAGTCTACCCCCTTGATCATGATCATTTGCTGAGTTTGGAAAATAATTTTCCATGTCTTATGAAGTCCAAGAGGACCCACTAAAATGCCTTGGCCTCTGTCTTTAGGATAGATTTTACCAAACGTGCCTGCCAGTGTGATGTCCTCCCAAAGAAAATCTGTCCTCCCATGATTAAGTGGGTTGAATTCAATCAGACCCTACTAGGCCTTCTGTGTATTGGTGAGGTCTGTGTGAAAGGAGCCAGAGTCACAGGTCAATCAAGGTCCAATGGCCCACGGCCATTTTGTGTGTTGTCTCTGTTTATACTGTCTTCTGATATGCGTGAGGTTTGTCCTAGAATGCAGTCCCGAACACCAAGCTGGTTCTTTTTGGCTGCCTAGATGCCAGTCAGGCTTGGAGAGTCAGAGGCCCCCTTCATGACTTGCTAATGAGCTGTTTCCAATGGATGCAACTCATCACGATCTATTTCTCTTTCTGATCACAAGGAAGGCCCACCTACTATCGAAGCACAAGCAGGAGCCATGCAAGCTGCTGGAGAAGAAAATGAGCAGCATTGGGAATCGCCTAGATGGAAGAGACACCCCACCCCCTTCACAGGCCACAACAAGGAAGGCCAACACAATTGAACTGAAGCCTGCATCACAAGCTACCCAGCACCCTTTAATATCTTTTGTCTCCTTGCATATTGCAAATGCCTGGAAGACCATTGTGGTGTGGGGATAATCAACTGAGAGACACATCATCCTCTGGAACCACTGGGCCAAGGTATGTATCCCACACTTGGAAGTCAGTCATTGTCAAGTGTTTGATTCCCCATTGAGACAATGGTGAGGAGGCCACCATATCCGATATGGCAGTTTGATAATCCCCTGCAATGGTCACATAGAACTCACAGACAGTACTCACGCATAAGGAGAGAGGGCACGTATTAGGGAAGGTAACAGGTTACCACAAGCCAGGATCCCAAAGCACTAGGGATACAGTCATGGGCCCACAGTAATGCCTCTCTTCAGCCAACAGCCAAGTTTTTTCTCTAATTCTCAGCCAGCCTGCTGCTCTGCCTCACAGTCCCATAGTTTCAGCAGTGCTCCTTGGTCGGTCTGTGTCTCGGCTTGGCTCCTTTACTCTGTCCCATGGTCTCTCTGCCATAGCCTCTGGTGCCTCCATCACTTCAGACAGAGATCTCGAACTGATGGTGCACTATTGGTGGCTCTTCTTCCTGGATGGTCCTGAGATCTCTCTCTCTCTCTTCTTCTGAAATGGCTTTTATACATAGAAGATTGACCTTGGTGCAGGTGGGCTTTTCCTCTTCCAGCAGACCATACTCCCAAGGGAACAGAGGGTGGTGACTTGGTTTACACCCTGCAGTGAGGTGGAGACTCAGAACACATCCCTCCTTAATCTTGTAAGTTTGCATAAACAGAGAATTCCCTTCAAAGCTGGGCTATAACTTTAAGCTTGGAGGTTAAAATTTACAACATATCACACCAGAGATGATGGATAGAAGAGCCCTATCAACTGACTACATCACACCTACACTTTGGCCTCCAGCTGAATGACATAGTTCTGTAAGGTCTCTAAAGTGGTCAATACTTCAGTTCTTGGCTTTGCACAAGAAAGAATTCACACCGAAGCCCATTTTGTGATCCAAGTGAATTTTTATGAAGGATGGGAGAAGTCTTAAAATCTCAAAAGGGTACACGCTATTTCAGGGAACTGTGTCAAGCTGCGCGGAAACCACCCTGGGGTTCGCAACTAAACATGAGCAACCACGTGGAATAGCACACCCAAACATGTGGCACTAGGGTAGGGATTCCAGGGGCCTAGGGGTTGAGAGAGAAAGGGCAAGAGGCGACAGAGGCTTGAGTGTGGGGCAAGAGAGAGCGCTGGGGGGAAGAGCTTGAGGAAGAAGCAATGGATCCCAAACAAACATGGAGCAGGCTCTGAGGGACACACCCAGGCTGCCTCCACCCTCCGACCTGCCTCTGACCAGGAGCAGGGTAAAAAGGAAGCTGCCTTCCCTTCTACAGGGTACTTCAAACCTCTGGCTAGGGCGGTGTGGTTGATGGTATTGGTTGACTCCATGGGCTGTGTTGAGCCCACCTGGGTGATGTCATGGTCCTGGGCCTAGTTTGGACTGCCCAGGTGTACCTCCCCCCTGGCTGGGGCCTTGACTTTGAGCATGCTCACTTAGGGTGTCCTCATAGGTATTTAATGGTTGCCTGATTTCCTTCCAACCTCCTCTAGGAGGACTGTGCAGGCATGGGAGGGGCAACCCCTGTCCCTATTCTGGCTCCCTAACAGCTCCACTGGTTTGGAAATTCACCTGGACCTTCCCACACATGGTCAGTAAACATGGTCCAAGTTCTCTGAGACCCAGTGATAGGCTTGTCCTAGGAGCATACCAGGAAGATCATGCTCAGGACCATGGAGTGGTAGCCAGTGCCCTGGGACTTGGTCAGGATGAGAATGAGATTCAAAATGTTCTTCTCCCCATAGGACAACTTTTCAAAATGTGTCAAATGTCATATGTGCACTCAAGTGGGAGTGACTTGTTGAAAGTAGGTTAGGATTATCCCACCAGCTTTCCAGCTGACCTACGAGACAGCCGCTAGAGGAGACCAGGGAGTACGGCCCCAGGCTGATTCCAAAAGTGGGGGCTTGAGATGAAAAGAAAGGGATGATGGCAGTCTCCAGGACTATGCACCTCTTTCCTGGCATGGATGGTGGTGGTCAGGGGGAGGGAGGTGCAGGGTAGTGGGACCAAGCACTCAAGAGGCCTCCAGTCAACACTGCTGACCTTCTGGGAGGCTCCCTCGGCCCATGAAGAGCTCTGACGTGAGCATGAGATCGAGAGCAGGGCAGCCAGGGGTGAATGGACATGAACAGCCTTCCTCCAGATTGCACCCCAAGCTCCCATGGCCTCTCCGGGAGAGTAGCCTCAGTGGGGAGATCTGTCAGTGGAGCTGCCTGGCCATCTGCCCTGCTAAGGCTGGGTCCAGGAGCACTCAGGACAGGCCCCTGCCAGGACCCATGGAACCTGGACCAGGACACTGCAGCTGCCACGTCTTGGGCTGACACTTTGGGCTCCTTCAACACTGGTTCATTCGATTCAGGGCCACGAGGTTCTGGACTCGGCCTTGGGTTCTCCATCCTCCTGGGTCCCTGGTGGCTGGCTGGACATGCCCCGGTGGCATCCCTGAGAGGAACAGGGGCACATCCCGGGTCTGCCTCCATAGCCCCCAAGAGTGGGGAACTGTCCTCCAGTGCTTTGCGTGGTCATTAGCCAAGGTTCTCTAAGGTCCAGGGAGGTCTACCCAACTCCTGTTCTGGGGCTGCCCGCTGAATGCGCATATTGCCCACAAGCCAGGGCTGAGGGGACTTCTCTGCCTTGCAGTACTCTCTTACAAACATGGCCGCCACCATAGCCTGAGCCTTGGCTTCCTGTGATGACCTGTCAGCCAACATGGCTGCCTGGCTCCTTCTTACGCACCGCTGCTTCACCTGTCACACATTCCTGTCCCACTGGCCCCACAGCGCAGGATGCACTGCATATGCAGGACCCTGTGTTCAGTTATTCTGCGGGAGGGTTCAGGGTGGTCCCATCATGCTGTCTTCTTCCCACATGCCCAAGGGAAGCAACATGGCGGGTCTCCGGGCTGACAAACACATACCACTGGATGGCAGTATGGTACCAGAAATGACACTATGCTCTTCCCCAGAACTACTCCCTCCGCCCTTTGTCATTAAAAAAAACAAAATCACCAACCAGCGACTGGCCCCTCTTAAGCCTGGAACCTCCCCATCTTGTCCACATTTGGGGTTCCAGCTCCCACACTTTATGCTAAATCTTACAACCTCTGGTCCCTGAAGGAAGACATCAGATTTCCTTCCTCCTGATGGGGGAAACACAGCCACACCTAGCACCCCCTTGCTCCAGCTTGGTGCTGGAGGCTGCTCAGGCCTTGGCTTGATCCCTGCCAGCTGCTTTTGGGGTCAGGGAAAAGGTGGAATGAAAGCCTGGCTTTGGGGTAGCTTCATCAGCTTGTACAAGCAGAACCGTGCCAGAAACGTCCATTCTGGTTCCAACCAAGGGTTGGAACCAGAGGTGGGAGAGCGAACTGCAGTGAAAGGGGGCTGCATCAGTGGGAATGCAGGGTTTCTTTGACTGGGGTGAGCCCCTAACCACAGTGTTGTGCATAGGACAGTTGAAGACACTCAGAAGACGACTATGGACGTGTGTGTGTGTGTGTGTGTGTGTGTGTGTGTGTGCGTGCGTGGTGTGCGTGCAGAGTTCTGTGTCACACAGCCAACTCTTTATGAAGAGTTGTAAAGACCTTAAAGTACATGAGCCTCCCAGCTGTCACTGGCTGGTAGAGCACTTTGGGGCCTCATTCTGATGTCTGGGCCTCCAGCGTGGGGCACTGAATGGGCAAGTGTCTATCCGGGATCCCTGAAGATGTGCCAGGCCAGGCCACAGTGGGCTTCTCTCTCTCTGTCTCTCTTTCTGAGGCCAGGCTGGTCAGTCCCTGCACTGGATGAGGGAGCTCAAGAGTCCAGAGAAGGCAAAGGGGCACTAGCAGAAACGAAGATACTCTCTCGCCCAGGCCATAAACAAAACTCTGGGCACCTGTTACCATACGTGGCGCTCAGGTGGTGCAATGATTAAAGCCTATGACTGCTAAGCAGTATTTGAACCCACTAGTCATTCTGTGGGGAAAAAGATAGGATATTCTCCTTTCATGAAAATGTATAGCCTTATAAACCCTATGGGACAGTTCTACTAAGCCCTAAATGGTTGCCAGGCAATTAGTGTGCAGTTTTTACTTTTAGTAATATGTACTCATACTGGTATTTATAGATTCATATACCGTATATACTCGAGTATAAGCCAACCTGAATATCCGCCAAGGCAGCTAATTGTACCACAAAAAACGGCATGCAAAATGTGCTGAAAAACACGACTTATACTCAAGTATATACGGTTTATCCTCTGCAAGATGCAGAGGTTGCACTTGACTAATTAACCCACAGCTTGGTGGTTTGAAACTTCCTGCAGGGGCCTCTAAAGAAAGCCTCGCCATGCACCTCCAGAAAGAGTACAACTAACAACACCCTGTGGGACCCTTCTAATTCCTAACACAGGAGTCATGACAACTGAGCCTGTACATGGTAACTCAAAATGTCAAGGACTGAAAAAAATGAGTTTAAGTCCTACTCAAATGACGTGTGCTAATTAAGCCCACTTGGGCATTATAGCCATTCAAGTCTTAACTTCCTGTTCCCAACCTGCCTTTCTCATGGTGAACCTTCTTTTTGTAGCTTTCTGGGCAAGCCTCTAGGTGGTCTAAACTTTTCCCATGCCTTGGGAACTCTGAACAGTGCAGGACCTAGTCCTCAGTCCTTATCAGACACCCCGGCTTTCCTCCCAGCTCGTACCTGCTCAGGGAAGAAACAGTGATGGGTTCACGGGCCTGACAAGCTATGTTTGCTTGATGGCAATACAGTAGCAGAAAGGGCAGTGCTTTCTTCCTCCAAAGCCTCTTCTTTTGGTATTTGAACAAAAGCCAACCAGTGTCAGATGGAGTTCTTAATGGTACCATACAGGCAGGTGACATCTGAGCAGGCAATTTGTTTCATAGACTTTCTTGTAAACGCCTACCTGAATGTTTGTCCATAAAATACACTCACTCCCCATACACACATGAACACACACACACAGTGTCTTGTTTGGGTCATCGTTGGCTGCCTTGGGAGCCACTGTGGACAGAGTCCCATGCTGTTCATCGAAGACCTCCATTTCCATTTTCCAGGCGGTTCTTCTCCCTTCCACACCTAGTCCCAACCCTGTCTATACAGGCCGTCCTGGACTTCTTGGAGTTCCCGTTCCAATGGCGTTGTAAGTTAGTCGTGACCTAATTCCAGTACCTTATTCCTCCCCTGCCCCCCCCTCCATTTTCATTATTACTGCATTCACTACCAAGACTTTATAAACATCATCATTGTTTGTCTTTTGGGGTAGGAAAGCATTCCATATAAACTTAGAGCTATATTTTGACCCATGCATATGTATTACTAGTACCGAGAAATGCAAAAAAAAAAAAAATTGAATAAATACAAACAACCCCCCACAAAAATCAATGGTCTGTCCTCCTTGCAGTTCCTAGTAAATAGGATATGCCAAAACTCAGGGATCACTTGTGATAGCAAACAGATTTTATTTGTTTCCTGGTCTTCCTTTAACAGTGTTGACAAGGTGACCCCAACCCTAACTAAGGACCGTGGATGCCCCTGTAAACACTACACCCTTTCATGGGAAACCATGTAGATGAAAAAGACACTTGTATATGTCATTGAGTCTGGAGGTCGTGCTAGTTTCCCATCACCGCACCATTCACCATCAAAGGTCTGGCGATCTATGAAAAATTTCAATCTAGAAAACCCTTCAATTCTACCCAGTAGTGTAGCTACCAGTCAGAATTGAGTCACGTACACAACAACAATGGTAACCGACTAGTAATGCCATAAGAGCATGTCTTTCCGCAGAAATTTCAAACCTGTCAAGTTGTGAATATTCTGCCAACATGGAGTATGTGTCGACGCCGTTTCTTCATGTGCCCGAAAGAAGTCTTTGCCTTGAAACCAGCTCCTTCTCACTTTCACCCACAAGTAGAGGGATGGTCGACTTACCTTGTTGACCTATGCTGGAGAATTTGTCTTTCAAGCTTAGTGCTGTGACTCAGGTGAAGGTTCACAGAGCAGACCATTGGTTTTCCATTCAAAAAGGCATATACATTTTGGTTCAGCTCATTCATTGCGATCACCTCAATGGACCACTTGTCCCACTTCCTTGCTGTGTTTCCTGTATCTTGCTGAACTCTCTTAACTTTGTCCTTGGGTAGTTCCAGCCCTTTGGATCACAAATAGTTAAGTATTCTACCTTGGGATGAGTCCAGGTCCATGTAGGAAGTCATTGTCTTCGGGGTTCAATCCATCTCTATCTGACCACTAAGCCCGATCATGTTTATGATTTTGGGTTTGAGCGCAAGAATTTTTTTTTGCAGCATCTGTTTCAGGTTTGTCACTTTAGCAAATTTCTACAGGCATTATTTTTTCCTTCAGAATATTTGACTTTCAAGGAGGCATGCAACATTTCCTATTGGGACCATCTCCCAAACATGTTCTCCAAGACACTGAGGTCAACCCCGCCCACATCCCCCACAACTTCAGATCCTGGCCAAATGAGATTTCATACTAGGCCTGGAGGTGGTCTGGTCATAATTCATATCACTCTTAGTGCCTCAAACACACTCTTCCTTCCATTAGAAGGACTCTTCAGAAGCTATGCCTAGAGGGGCTTGGAACCATGTTCAAAGACTTTCCCATTGAGGCTCCCCTGCTCCATCAAGGGCAAAGGTGAAGGAGAGTGTTCAGCTCAGTGCTGAGGTATATTCCAAGAGCTTTATACTAGGACCGCCCAAATAGGGCCGTCACTGAGGCCTGGGCTTTGGCTTCCTGTGCTCCTGCAGCCGTACACCATGGCTGTGTACCTCAGCTTAATTCACCGTTGCAGGTTCTTAGGTAGGACCCTAGATTGGGACACATGGAGCTCTGACCATGCTGAAACCTTTGTTTAGTTCTGGCCAAGACTCTGACTTCCTTTAATCCCAGGCTTTCCCAGGAAGTAGCAATGGTGGAACTTTCAAAAGCATTTCTGCTTGATGGCAGTATTGTACCAGAAATCACACCCTGCTAGTCCCTCAGAACCTAACCTTCTGCCCCTTACTGCGGCAACAACTGTCACTCTTGTCTGCTGGCCCTGAAGCAGGGACCTCACTCTGTCCTATAGGGCAACTGTGAGTCAAAATCAAGTCTGTCAGATGGATTTGTTGTTTTGTTTAGAATCATGTAGTAATAAGAGTGTTTGTATATATCTGTACATATCCTCTGAATGACACAAACAAGTTGTACTTGGTACCTAACCTTGAAGTTTAGCACTGTGAGTGCACCTTAAAAAAAGGGGGTGGGTCTGGTCATGAGTTTCTTTACTGATTATAGCCAAGAACACCTTGTGAGGCACTTCTACTCTGTAGCACAGGGGGTTGCTAAGCATCAGAATTCACCCCAGGGTGAGCATTTTATTTTCGTCTGTCTTACAGGGTCATTATAAGTCTGCATCGACTCCATGGCAGTGAGTTTGGTCTTTGGTTTTGTGGGCCTGTGATATGAACAAGGGAGTATTAGGGGCAGTGTGAGTACTTTGTGATCCTTTGTGAGTGATATTAAAGCTGCATACCAGGTGCCCCTCCCCATATCCCCTCCCCCCCCCAAAAAAAAACCAGGCACCCATGACAGCTAGGCTCACCAAGCTCCCAAAGGGGGCTGTGGTGCAAACCGTGTTTGGGAGAACACAGAGAGATGCATTCCATTTTAATGCTACATGGTAACTGGACCAGAAAAACCTACACACCCTCCCTTAGGACCTCACCCTTTGACACAGGAAGGGGTGTGGTGGGTGGGTGGGGGGAAACATCTAGTTTCCAGAGTCCTTAACTCTGGAAGCCTCACCATCATGTATATTTTCAGGGCTCCAGCTCTGACATCTTGTACTACATCTTGCTAATCTCTGTATGGGGAGGGAACAGGATTCCTTCCTTCCTAAAGGGCAAGATTTACTCCATACTCAGGCATCCTGTGGGTAGGTGGATCTAAAAAAACCAAACTCATTGCCATTGAGCCAATTCCAACTCATGATGAGTCTATAGGGCAGCGTAGAACTGTGTCTGTGGTTTCTGAGACTCACTTTTTACAGGAACAGATTTCCACCTTTCTCTTGAGGAATGGCTGTTGCTTTTGAAGAGCTGCCCTTGTGGCTTTCAGCCCAATGGCTAACCACTATGCTACCAGGGCTCCCAGATAGATTGAAAGTCATCAGACAATCATCCTTAGCACTCCTGCTTGGCCGAGACCTCAGGAAATTAACATTATCCTTGTACAGAGTTCCAACCAGCCTGTTTCCAAGGGAATACTCCACTTGCGCTGCTTAACACTTCACTGAGAAGCCAGTTTCATATGTATTTCAACTTTTTCCTTTCTTGGAGAGTCCATTCCTCTAATTCATGGAGACTCTCAAGAATCAGATCTTGGAGAATCAGATCCACTGCAGTGTACTTTCCTAATATCTTTCCTAAGAGCCCTGGTGGCTTAGTGCACCTGCCGCACTCCTAGTGGACCTAGTGGACCTGTTGCACTCCCAACTGCAAGCTCAGCAGTCCAGAGCCACCAGCTTCTCTGCAGGAGAAAGACAAGGCCGTGTGCTCCCATGAAGATTTACAGCCTCAGAAACCCAAAGAGGCATTTCTCTTCTGTCCTAGGAGTTGGATTCAACGCGATGCCAGTGGATTATCGCTTTCCTTTCGGAAGCAAAATGATCAATTTAGAGTTGGAAATGAATAACATTCTCTCTCCTGTGTTTCCTTTCCACTTTTCTCAACATCAGAGTTGGCCAGGCACCATTTTGCTTTGCCATTGTGATAGTGGAAGGAAACGGTGTGCACTCTACTTAACCAAATAATGGTCTGCTGAAAAAGATTTGTTGCTTAAAAAAAAAAACCACTACTGGATAACTTATGAGAATAACAGTCTGGGAATACATCATGATGGGAATTTCAACCTTTTGGAAATCACATTAATATAATTTAAGGCTATTTCAATGAATTGAATGTTACAGAACCAAACAAAAAGCAATCCACTGCCATTGAGTCAATTATGAAGCATAGTGACCCTATAGGGCAAAGTAGACTGCGCTATAGGTTTTCCAAGGCTACGTTTAAGGGGCTCTTTGAATAAGGAAGACTGAAGAATAATCGATGGATTTGAATTATGGTACTTGCAAAGAATATCAAAGTACCATGGACTGCCAGAGGAACACACCAATCTGTCTTGGAAGAAGTGCAGCCAGATTGCTTCTTAGAGGAAAGGAAGCAGAGCCATACTTTGGGCATGTTGTCAGGAGAGACCAGTTTCTGGAGAAGGATATGGTGTTTGGTAAAGTAGAGGGGCAGCGAAAACGAGGAAGGCCTTCAATGAGATGTTTGACATAGTGGCTGCAACAATGGTCTGAAACAACAATTGTGTGGATTTCCTTCAGTTAGACAGAAGGGTGATTGACTCAGAACCGATTAGAAGGCACTCAACAACAACATGCTTTCAGAAGTCACTACCACATCTTTTTCTTGGGCAGCTATTGGGTGGGTTTGGATCTTAGACCTTTTTGGGTTAACCGCCTAACAACCCCAACCCCAGGAATCCTTTATTAAAGATTGTAACTTAGCTCAGTGATTGTAGCTTAACTTAAAAGATTGTAGCTATAAAACCCTGCAAACCAACAATTATCTATAACAAAGTGTCCCTGACTCCTTGTAGAAATACATAAAGCAAAATAAGTGGGAAAATAAAAAAAATGTCTTCCAGCATTCTAAAGCAAGAACCACTATTTGGAAAGCCTGAATACGTGTAGGCTTTTCTTGGTGGCATGGCCACAGACTCCTTGGCTGTTTTTTTTTTTAGTCAGAAAATGCTGGAGAGAGAGCTTTTGAAGCCAGATTGGCATATACCACAAGAGACATACTAAGTTCTTGCACAAGGTCCACCTACCCAGTGCCCCAATGCCCAGTGGGCCCTATTCCAACTTGAACTTTCTTACACCTCACCTAAAAGCCATTGGGATATGAATTTCAATTGTGTTCCTCTTTTGGGTGGTGGCACTTACTCACCGCAAGGTCAGTATTTCAAACTCATCAGCCACTTGTTGCATGGAGAAAAAGGAAGCTGTCTGGTCCCTTAAAGACTGACAGTCTCAGAAACCAGAGAGACTGATTTGATGGTGGTAGGTTTGGTTTTTGGAAAGTTCACATCCCTGATTTAAGTTTATTAACAGGTGTTAGAGAACTAGATCCTCTGAAATATGCAGATAGCTACATGATAACCTTTTTCCTTTGGGGAACATAGTCATGCACACTCACACGTGAGGGGGCGGCAAAAAACATTCCCGGGAAAAAATTCCATTGCCTTATCATTTCATCTTTCCACGAACTTTTGGAAGCCTCATCTTCTGGGTAAGGCAAACAGGCCACACTTGGCTACTAACCTAAAGGTGGAGAGTCTGAACCCACCCAGTGGAAGCCCTGAGACAAAATGCTTAGTCATATTCTTCCTTAAAAATGACAAGCAAGAACAGGCATACAGGGCAGTTTTATCTGTAACACTTGGGGTTGTCATGAATTGAGAATGGACTGCACAACAATGTGATTTTATTTGGTGTATCTTGCTGCTAAGGCCAACAGAGCCCTGGTAGAGTAGTGGGTAATGTGTTGGCTTGGTAACTGCAAGGTCAGCATTTCAAACTCACCAGCCACTCTGTAGGAGAAAGATGAAGTTTTATATGCCTGTAAAGATTTGTCATCTCGGAAGCCCACGGGGGGCAATTCTGCTGTGCCCTCTGGCATCACTATGAGTTGGTCAGCAGCCCAACTCATAACTACTCTGCTACCAGGGCACCTAGACGTTAAGAAGGATGTGATAAATACCTAGCAGGAGGTTTCTATTATATAGCTGTGCAAAGGCCAGGACACTTGTTTTGTGAAAGCAGTCAAATGCAGAAGAGTATATTGCTCATGATACCATTTGTGTTTGGTTAAAAGAAGAAATGCAAATACGACACTCTATTTGCCTCCATGTGCATTAAACCTGAAGCCTACACAATTGAATCAGGTTGTCACTATAAGAAGTATTGGAATGAATACTGGCAAAGCTTGGAATTGAGCCTAGGACAATCATAATGGACGATGTCTTTGAATGCGAGAAGACTCTATTCAGAAAGGTTCTAAGTCTGTAACTCTCCATGGCAGTTAAAGAAACAAACAAACAAAAAAACCCTCTGTGTACGCAATTATGTATGTATATGCATCAGAGTACATCCTGCAGCGAAACCTTAACATAGACTTTTATATTAGAGGCTGATAAACAAATGTCCCTGGCAGTTAATCATTTGGGTGGCACCATTCAAGCAAGGCAGCCGCACACTGGTCCTATGATCACAGAGCGAGAGACAAGAAAGGCAAGGCTCACCAAGCCATTTATCTCTCTGCCTTTCAGTCAATCCCACCTGCGTTTATCAGTCAGGCTGGCACAACAAACTATCTCAATCCACCCCTTGCCAACCTGGCACCTGTACACAATTCTTTAGCCATCTATACATATATAATTTACGGACATTGATGAAATCACACTTATACTTATCATCAATCATCATTATACATATAAATGAAAACACAGTCCAATTATATCTGATATATCATACCTGAATGAAGGAAAGATATGCAATAAACACATACAAAGAAAATACATTGACAATTACAAACCTCGCTTTTGTAATTGATCACGTGGTCGTAATTGATAGGTAGAACTACCTTCTACTACTACCCATTCTGTATTACCTTTGCCTTCAGCAAGTACCTCAGCTGGCTGTGGTTTTTTGCCTGGTGGGTTGACTCAGACCTTCATTCCTGAGAGGTCTGGGTCATTATAAGTCCTGTCAGGATTGGGTTGCTGTAACTTACCATTTACTTTAATTACAGGACATGGTAGCACTAAGAGTCGGCCTATGGGATCTCCTGGATTCCAAACATATTCTTCTTTACCTCCGTTTTGTAACACCAGTCCAATTTCTCCTTGGTAATCAGGATCAATCACACCACTCAGTACAGTGACACCCTTCCTGACTTGTTGATCCAAAGGCATAAGAAGCCCAAAGTAGCCAGGGGGCATTCTCAGCTGCCAGTTAAGTGGAATCCGTGCTGTGTTTCCGATTGCGAGAGTTCCTTTCTTCGGGACCAGGACCTCCAGGCCTGAGGAAAACAGGGTTGCTGGGACAGGAAGCAAAAATGCTGCAAGTGGATCACTAGGAGTAATAGTGAGTGGTGCCACTGCAGCTTCCACCCCTTGGTT
>NW_022111327.1:17717880-17777966 GCF_000313985.2 Echinops telfairi | reverse complement strand
GCACATGAGGAGGCCCAATGTCCACCTGCCACCCCACTACCAAACCAATAATTATTGCACTTAGGTCCGTTCCCCCCTTAATCTTAGATATGTTCACATATGTACAAGTCTGTATTTAGGCTTGTATGTATGCCCTTTGCCTCCTACTTCTTTCCTCTATTTCTTTTCAGCTTCCTCCTGTGGAATGAAGACTCTTTATGTTGAAAAATATGATTGTCTTCTCAGAGAACTGGGTTGATGTAAGTGGGCAGTATATAAATTGGATACTCAAAATTGGGAGGATAAAGGCATGAAGTGGTTGGCTTACAAACTTTCATAGGTGGGGGAACATATTCACAGGATGATAGGATTAAGGTGTAGGTGTTATTTAATTTCAATCGTGAAGTTAAAGAGTTATGTCCAGGTGCAAGGTTGGCAAGGGGTGGATTGAGTTAGTTAGTTTATTGTGCCAACCTGGCCGATAAACACATGTGGGGTTAATTGAAAGACAGATGGATAAATGGCTCAGTGAGCCTCACCTTTCTAGTTCTCAGATCTCTTGCTTTCTGATGGTTGGACCAGGGTGCAGCTGCCTTAGCCGGTTTCCTGCTTTAGCTGGCAAGGCTCACTTCCTGCTAGACATCCTTCACCACATTTGCTTATGCACTCGCTTTGTCTTCAGTGATCGTATCAGGATAGGCTAGTGTGCTTCTTCCATGTGGTCTTTGTTGTTTCTCAGCTAGATGTCCACTTGTTTATCTTCATGCCTTTAAGACCCCAGATGCTATATCTTTTGATAGCCGGGCACTATCAGCTTTCTTTACCACATTTGCTTTTGCACCTGTGTCTTCAGTGATCATGTCAGGAAGGTGAGCATCTCAGACTGCCGAATTGTTAGAACCAAGTGTTTTGTGTTTAGGGAGTGCTTGAGTAGGGGCCCACTGTCCATTTTTTCCTTAATACTAAGGCTATAAATATATGTTCATAGATCTATTTCCCCCTCATTGTATATAAATATATTTACTTCTGTATATACTTGTATTTAGATCTCTATAACTGCCCTTTGCCTCCTAGTTCTTTCTACTATTTCTTTGTATTTTCCTCTTTTCCCACTATCATGTTCAACCTCCATTTGGGTTTCAGGAAATCCTTTCAGTTACATTGTCCTTGATCCAGCCCTACCAGACCTCCTACACCCTCCCCGCCACTGGTTTTGGATTGCTTGTTGTTCCCTTGTCCCTGGGCTTGTTAACATCCACTTCCTTTCCCCCCCCTCCCTCTCTCCCATGCCCCCCTGGAACTGTCATACTGTTGTTTTCTCTTCTGGCTTGTTTATCCCACCTATCCCTTCCAGGTAGACAACGATATGCACTATCACAAGACCGAAGACAACAAAACAATAGAAAATAAAGCAATAGCTACAAAAGCAACATAAAAACCCCTATAAATAGTTCAGGGTTTATTTGTTGTCCTTTATGAATGCTTTCCAGTCAAGTCTGATGGGGTGCTATGCACTGGACCCACATCTATCCCTGGGGACTTCATTGCTCTGCTCCCCCTGCTGCTCTGCTGCACACCCCCAGTGGCTGGCTTCGGTTTAGTGGTCTCAGGGCAGGCACAATTCCTGCCATGTGTCTCTAGTGTTGTCCCTAATGGTGCTATGGGTCAATGAGGAACACTGTATCCTGTGCTGGGGCCGGCCCTGTGGTTGTCTCTGTGCATTGCTGCTCTGAGCAGAAACATTGTCCTCAGGGCTTGGTGAGCCAGGATGTGCTTCACTCTTTTTTTCCCCCCTTCCCTCCTTTTTGGTCCTGTGTGCTCTGATCAGACAAGTCCCTCTTCTTGAGCTGTAGCTTCAGTGCTGTCCTCTGAAGTGAATTCTTCTTGGAGGGAGGGTGGTGCTGAGCACTTAGTTGGCAATGGGGCCGGCCCCTCAGGCCTCTCTATTGATTCCCTGCTTCATGTCAGTGTGTTGCATTCTTGTCTTAGGGCTCTGGATTGAAATCTGGTCCCTCTTTCCCTGTGGAGACATAGTCAACACCCTCCCCCTGTGTGGGTTAGTGCCCTATTCCTCCGGCTACCCATGTCTCCCCCACCCTTTTAGTGGGCTACTATATGTATCCCTTAGTTTAGTCTGGCCCCTTTCAGCACATTTTTAATGCCGTTTTTGTGGCAAAATTAGGTGCCTCATTTGATATTTGGGTTGGCTTATACTCGAGTATATATGGTATGTGAATAAAAATATGGGTAACTGTTAAAATGGAATTCTGACATAGGAATCTTATAGATATCCCAATAGATAGAAGAACACACATGCATAGACTCACTCCTACTATCGTTCATGTATATAACTCACTTCAGTCACTGCCATCGAGTCAAGGCTGACTCACAGCCACCCTGTAGGACAGGGTAGAACTGCCCCTGTTGGTTTCCTAGACTGTTACTCTCTGTAGGAGCAGAAAACCTCATCTTTCTCC
This sequence comes from Echinops telfairi, assembly GCF_000313985.2. NCBI lineage: Eukaryota > Metazoa > Chordata > Mammalia > Afrosoricida > Tenrecidae > Echinops > Echinops telfairi. The sequence goes on along the minus strand of NW_022111327.1, from coordinate 17,775,510 downwards.
CTCAAACAGCTGGCCTCACATATCGCAGCCCAAGGCGTAACTAGTACGCCACCCAGGGCTCCTATAGGACTACCGGACTAGAAAGTCTCTTCTTTCTTCTATGAGCAGCTGGTGGTTGCAAACTGCTGACCTTGTGGTTAGTCGCCCAACTCATAGCCATTATGCCACCAGGGCTCCATTTCCATGATGTAAACTCTTTTTGTTTAGCTACTAACCGTAAGGTTGACAGTTGAAATCCACTTAGGAATGCCACAGAAGAAAAGGCCTAGCCATCTGGTTCCATAAAAATTACACCCAGGAAACTGTTTGAGAGGTCTCTGAAATGGTTGAAATTTCTTTGAGACAAATTCATATTGATCAGCCTGCTCTTAGGAATTCTGAGTTGTCACCTCTCCTTTGCCTCCACCCACACCACGAATCTTGTCTCTATAGGTAGTCGACACCTTATGACAGGTTTCAGTTCTAATAATTTCATTGTACATCACTTCTGGCATAAGTCAAAGACTTCATTTTTTTCTTTTTCTTAGCATATTATTTTTGGTATATACAAATTCAACTATTTGGGTTGGAAACATTACTATAATGTTATATGCATACGCATAGATACATATACACATATGGGAACATACACAAATGGTAGTTATTTACTTCATATTGAGGTTTATTGCAGATGGATCTTGTCATTGCGAGTAATCCTCCTGAGTTTTTGTTATACTGTTTATACTCGAGTACAGCCAACCCGAATATCAACTGAGGCAACTAGTTTTGCCACAAAATCTGCATTAAAAATGTGCTGAAAAACAACTTCTACACGAATATATATGGTATGTTCTTTTTTTTTCAGTTTATGAAACCCAGCCTTAATAAACCTACAGAGACAGTGCTATAAAGGTTTCTAGGGGGTAGAGTTGGGGGTGGGAGGTAAAAGGGAGCTGATATCAAGGAGTTCAAGAAGGAAAAGAAGGTTTTGAGAATGATTGTGGTAGCTTTTGTATAATACTGCTTGCTATGATTGAACTAAGAAATGACAGGATATGTGTATAGTTCCCAATAAAATGCTTATTAAAAAAAACGACTTCTATGAAGACGAGTTGGAAGAGACAGGTCTTTTCTGGGTTGTGGTAATAACTCCAGTTGTGGAAGGCTCTGGATCGTTCTTGGGGATGGGGGCGGCCTTTCTGGTCAGAAATTTAGTAAGAGTTGTATGCAGGGTACTTTCTTTTTTTCTGCATCTATTTCATGGTAACATTTCACTGCTTCTTGAATCTAAAAGATATCAGTGTCTGAGTCCATGTTTTCAAGAAACTGAAGCCCTTATATAAAATGAACTTTTTAATGGTAGTTTTTTTTTAACATTAAATCATAAAGTTGGATATATGCAAGTGAGCATCTATGAATGATTGACAAAACAAATTACACCCTATTACATTGCATGCCATACATATTACTAATGACAATACGTACCCCACACCCCAAAAAGGTGGTTCATGTAATGTGAATGTCATAAGTGGGGACTATAGGTAGCCTTTGTCTCTGGCTTCTTCTACCCTAGCATGTTTCTGAGGTTCATCCATATTCTAACATCTATCAATGGCTTCATTCCTTTTGAATAATCCTTTATTACAGATAAGACACTTTTTCCTAATATTGGCTACTCTGAACACTTATACAACCTTTGGTTTAAATTCCGAGGTCTCTTCCTGATGATAATAGTCCATATGCCAACGGCAATTACAAAAACAGGACTAACACTCCAAATAGGGGAAACCTTTTGGCCTAAACCCTGCTGTCTGTTCTCCCTGAGCATTTGTATTAACCCTACAAATTATCATGGGAAACTAATTAATAATTAGCAAGTCAATTGATGAGTTTCATGATTCGACCAAGAACAATTTCATGCTGTAAGCTTTTGATTGAAACCAGTTTTTCCAATGAAGAATTTGTTTTAAAAAAAAAGTAACCCCCCCAAATCCTCTGGGGCAGTTGAAGTTGGGTCATCATGAATCAGATTCCACTTTTTTGGGAACATCCTGTGGAGAAGGCCTGTGATTTACACAACACATGGACTCATCCTTGATTTCTAGACTCTGCTGTGGGTTCCCCTGGGCCTTCCAGAGACTGGCTGGACAGTTTTGGGCTCATCGCTGAGGTAAATTGAGGCAGATCACTTGCCCCACCTCCACAGCTACCACAGTTCAACTGTGGTCTTGCACTGGGTCCCTCGGAGCCAAGGGAGGCACCTACAGCCCTGGACCCTCCAAAGTCCAGGAGGTGCTTTTCCTGAGGCTTGCACTAGTCCCGCCCAGACATGGTAGCCACCGGGGGCTGAATCCTGGCTTCCTGGACCCAACCTGCTGTGTACCACAGCTGCCTGCCTCATCTTGGCTCACGTCCCTTGCTTTTTGGGTAGGCCTGAGATTAGACCGACACTTGCCCCACAACTCCCTCACAACTCTGGATTTCAAACCCTGTATTTAGTTGACCCTGACTTCCAAAGCCTCTCCAGGAAGCAATGACTGGATTCTTGGGCATTGGAAACAATTTCTGCTTGATGGCAGTATTTGCACAACAAATGCCAGTGCACTCTGTCTTCCTCAGCCTGAACACTCAGCCTCTTTGGCTATGGAAAAAGTGTCAATCAATCAATGTCCAGCTTTCCTAAAGCATGGCATCTCACCATTGTGTACATTTGGGGGGCCTCTGCACTATAGTAAGTTGTTTAAGAGGGCTCTTCTAGCTATAGTCTTTGTTACTCCTACAAAAATCACCTTTGTTTTCCTGGTGGGTCTGCAGAAGAAGGTAAGAGAAGTTATTGGTTGGGTTACAGGATTCAGCTGTGTCCGGCTGTTAACAGGGTTAACTGTGATTGCCATCCTGCTGGCTATACAATAAGAAATCTCAAAAGCAGTTTTTTACTTCTGGTTTTACTACCAGCAAATGAGAAGGGCCAAGGGTGGGGTGCCTCTTTTAGCTCCTGAGATTCCTGTAAAGCGAACTTCCTTGATCCAGGAGAGAACGTTAACACCTGGAGAGTAGCAGCAGCAGTGGAACCCGGAGGCAGAGCATGAGACAGAGCAGTGGACTTCCTAGTCCACAGAGCAAGTAAAACTGAGTGCGTTAGAGTAGGAGGCTGGCTGCCTCTGGGCACTTAGGTTTGCTGACCCATGGAGCTGGAGCCAAGTGCTTTCAGGTTGAGCTTTATTTGCATAGTATGCCCTTTGGACATTTATTGGCAGCTCTGAGAGAGCTCCGAAATACTCATCTGGGCAGAGGCCAGACCAAGAGGCTGAGGGCCAGAGATAGAGGCCTGCCTGCGGGCACGGCAGAGAAGAAACTCTCCTCACTGAGTATCTTGAGCTTTTCTCCATTGAATTATAAGCTGCTAACTTCCCTAAGACGCTCTATAATTGTGAGCACCGTCTGTGAGTTCTTGTGAATGACCATTGAATTAGTGGAATGAAGGGGATGGCCATTGAATGAGAGTGGGATGTCTGACCTATGTCTTAGAGCAGTCAGTCTTGAGAACAGGAGAAGGTCAGAAATGGCCCTGACAACATTTGAGTCTCTCAAGTCCTGCCCGCTTCATTAGCTTTCCTTCCTTCCAGAAGAGATGACGGATTCCCTAGTTGGCGACTTAAGAGGAGACATACTTAAAGCTATAACTATGGTGCTCCAGCTTGGTCAGGACCGCAGGAGATAGATTACATCACCATACAGAGTTCTTATACCTCTCCACAAAGCCAGTTGGATATCAATTTCTACTTTGTTCCCTTTTTTGGAAAACATACACCTATAATTCAGGAATGCTGCCAAGAACCAGATTTGAGAGAATCAGATCATCTGAAATAAAATGAATCTTTCAAGATATTCTTTCTTTAGGTAAATGCAGTACTCAACTTGGGCCACTGGTAATGACTCCATGGAAATGAATGGCTCCTGCTGCTGCCACCATGGGCTACTCTCTTTGTAGGGGGAGCCCTAGTAGTGTAGTGGGCTGCTAACTGCAAGGTCACCAGTTCAGAACAACCACCTGCACCTTGGGAGAAATATGAGGCTTTCTACTTCTGTAAAAACTCCGTTTTAGAAACCCACAGGGGTAGTTCTGTGTTGTCATACAGGCTTCCTCTGAGTTGGAATCAACTCGATGGCAGTGAGTTTGGTTGGTTTGTTTGCTCATTTATTGATGTGTGCGTCCAAAGGTCATCAGGCATTCCAACATTGGGAGGTAATAGAAATTGATAGGATATGGGCTGTAGTCTTCCAAAAGGATAGAGATAATTTGTTTTGCCAACCCCTCACAAAAATATTCTAATCTTTGATGGTTACATTGTTATACCTTGCCTGTTGCTCCAATGCTGGATGCTATGACACTGGTATTTCAAACACCAGCAGGGTTGCCATGGTCGATGGGTTTCAGCAGCGCTTCCAGACTGTGAGCAGGATAAGGGAGAGACGGCCACTCCTGAAAGGTTACCACTGAGCCCCTAGCAGCAGAACACTGTCTGATCTGGTGAAGATGAGCCCCTCAGGTTGAGAGACACTCAACGTTCGGCTGCAGAAGAGCTGCCTCCTCAAAGCGCAGTCAACCTTTGGATGAAGCAAGGCTTTCAGGACCTTCACTTACTGATGAGGGACGACTCAAAGTAAGAAACAGCTACAGACAGGCAACGAGAATTGGATCACAAAATGTACACAGTATGACTCTGGGAAAATCATAAAATATTAAATAGAATGCTTTTTTCCCTGTTAAGCACACACATACACACACACACACACACACACACACACACACACATCTCCCCCACTGCACTCCCCAGCCCCCCAGGAACCCTTATTCTGGTTGTTTTCTCTATAGATTCATCAATCCTGTTTTTCATATACTGGAAAACAGACACACATAACAAAGATTCAAGAGGGCTACCCACAATGAGAAGATACAACAGAGATAAACCCTAATATGAAAACAAACCCCCAAACCACAGAAAATATTGAAAACCAGATATAGCCCAAAGCCTATGAAAGGGGAGATCAAGTGATAGGGTTTTAATTGTTCAAGCCAGGTCTATCATTTTGATATACTGTAGTCATCTCTCCAATACTCTGGTAACCAATTTATTCCCATCCCTTAATTATTGTTAGAAGGAAAACATCATCTTTATTTGCAGAAAAGACCCAGGCATTAGTTTCTTAATATACTCTGAATGTTTTGTGACAGACTGTAAAACAGAAGCAAATCCATTTTTGAGAGGACATTTTCACAGTGATTTGAAAGACTGGGTCCACCATAGTGTGTCCCAAGGGCTGCCGTAATGAAATAGCACAAAGTCGATGACTTTTAAGAGGGAGAATTCACTGTCATCTTTTTGGAAACTGGAGTCCAATTCAGAGTATTGGCGATGCTGATTCCTTCTGAAGTTCACACACACGCACGCACCCCTTTTTCATAGATTATGCCTGCTCCTAGCAGGCAGTGACTAGGCTTGTCTGCAGCATCTCTGTAGTCACATACCTGTCTTTCCTTTGTGGGACCTTTTATCCTTCACTTAAACTCCTGGAATTCCAGTGTTCTCATCTTCAGCGAATGAAATGAAACTACTTGTTGTCCAGTGTTAAAATGAGGATAAAACATAATTGCTGTAGAAAGTGTAATGTACATATCTGTAAAGGCATGTTACTTAGTGACATGCTAGTAGAAGCCATAGGTGCCAAGAGAAAAGACTTTAGGGGTAAATCTTGTTTGTCGCTGAGGGGGTGAAAAGCATGACCTTGTACTGATTATCTCAGATGTTAACCAACTCAGCCAATAGGCCCGAGCTATATACAGTATTTCTTGTTAGAGATTTTTTATCAGAGCCTTAAATGAGGATGCTAATTTTGCTAACATGAGAGCAGAGCTTCTCAACCTTCCTATGCCACAACTCTTTCATATAGTTCCTCGTGTGGTGGTGACCCACCCAACCATAACACTATTTTGGTTGCTACTTCATCACACTCATTTTGCTACTGTTATGAAATGGGCAACCCCTATGAAATGGTCGTTTGACACCCAAAGGGGTCGTGACTCACACCTTGAGAATTGCTGCATTAGAGTGTCAGTAGAAATGGTCATTAAACAGAGTTTTAAATGTGTATCAAATAATGATATAAGTTTTTGACTCTTTCTACCTGAATAAGTAGTACATAACCTTAATGGAGGGACAGTGAGGCAGTCTGCTCCTGTTAAGATTAACAGTCTCAAAAATCCGAACTAGGGCCACTAGGAATCACAGTTGGCTTCATACCAATGCCAGGGGTGTTTTAAAAATCTCTCAACAGTTGTGTTGACACGTATCTCACATAACATACAATTCAATGGTTTAAATATTTTTAATACCTCCACAATCAATTTTATGGTTAGGGTTGTGTGTGTGTGTGTGCTCTTTAAATAAGCCCAAGGTAGAGAGTTACATATTCTTGACTGTTATATTTTATTGCAAATATTGCATCTTCGGTTTGTTTATATTACAGTACTACAGACCCTCATGGTGCTGATAGATCCAAGGATTTCCACCAACAATTCCCCTGGCAAAAGGAAGAACAGCCACGCCATCAAGTCAGTGAACAGTATCGCAATGCAGATGAATTGCTTTTGCTCTTCCAGTTCCTTTACCTGGACTGAGTCTTAAGTCATCACTACCAGTACCACCACCACCACCTGTCTCAGGCTATCTTCTCCCTAAGAATCATTGCTTGCTATGTCATATACGATACAGCAGAAATAAATATGCAAACCTGAACTTTCTTTGTTTCTCTTTTTACTTTTATTATGACTTGACTAAAGGGTTACAAAGCAGATAATACATTTTACGTTCGGCAATTCATACACCTTTTGTTCCAACTCATGATTGCGACCCCTACAATGTAACATCACTAATCCCATTTCTTCCCTGTGTTTCCTGGATCCATTCCTTCTTTCCTATCCCTTCTGAACTCTGTCCTTGGTAAGTGTTGCCCTTTTCCTCTTAAATGTTTGGTTGCTATTATGTGTGCGCACCTCACTAGTGTTATAATTTCCCTTATAGGTGTGTTTGTTGTTTGGATGGAAATTTAGCCGTGTGGGTGAATTCAGGTCCAAATCTGGAGGGTGACTAGTAGCCATAGTCTACAGGGTTCTACTTAGTCTCTATCCCATCAGTAAGCCTGGTATCCTCTCTGACTTTGGGTTTTCTTTTACATTTGTTGTCCTCCTTGAAGATCTGAAAGAAGCCTTTCAGAGTAATTGGTAGTAGTAGTGGAGCATCATCTATCATCTCAGGGTTGTGGAGACTGATGTGTTCATGTTTCTGTAGTCCACTAGGCTAATTTTTTCCGTATGAGGGGGTACCAAAAAATGGATTTTTTTCAAAGCTATGTATTGGTTTTTTTTTTAACAAAACAACCCTATCACCTTCAAAGTACTTTCCATTACAGTTAACACATTTGTCAAATCTGCGATTCCATTCTTGGAAACATTTTTCAAGCTCATCTGTTTGGATGGCTGACAGTACCTTCCTCATTTTTTTCTTCACCTTTTCTACTTCATCAAATCACTGTCATTTCATGCCCCTCTTCATTTGAGTAAAAAGGAAAATGAAAAAATCTCATAGAGCGAGGTCAGTTGAGTCAGGTATGTGGGGCAAGAGGAACATGCTGGTTTTTTTGCCATAAACTGGTGCACTGAGATGACTGTGAACAGGTGCATTGTCATGGAGGCAAAACCAATCCACCATCTGCCACAAATTAGGCCTTTAAAACAATCACTTTATTTTATTTGCGGCTCTTATAACAATTCATACATCAATTATATCATGCACATTTGTACATATGTTGGCATCATCATTTTGAAAATTATTTTTTCTGTTTGAACCCTTGGTATTAGCTCCTCTTTTTTTCCCTCCCTTTGCCACCCTCCCACCCTCCTGGACCCCTGATAAATTATAAATTATTATTATTTTCATATCTTACACCACCCACTTTCTCCCTTCATCCACGTTATTGTTGTTTGTCCCCCTGGGGAGGGGGAGAATTATACTTAATCGTAGTTGGTTCCTCATTTGTCCCCCTTCTCTCCCCATCTCCCCCTTCCCCTCATAGTATATGATACTCTCATTGCTGTTCCTGAGGGTTTTATTTGTCCTGGATTCCAAGGGTCAAGAGCTCTTATCTGTACCAGTGTACATGCTCTGGTCTAGCTGGATTTGTAAGGTAGAATTGGGGCCATGATAGTGTGGGGGAAGAAGAATTAAAGAACTAGAGGAATGTTGTGTTTCATTGGTGCTATACTGCACCCTGACTGGCTCATCTCTTCCTTGTGAGCCTTTTGTAAGCCGATGTACAATCATCTACAGATGGGCTTTGGGTCTCTACTCTACACTACCCCATATTCACAGTGACATGATTTTTTGTTCTGGGTCTTTTATGCCTGGTACCTGATCCTCTCAACACCTCATAATCACACAGGCTGGTGTGCTTCTTCTATGTGGTCTTTGCTGCTTCTCAGCTAGATGGCTGCTTATTTATTTTCAAGCCTTTAAGACCCCAGATGCTATATCTCTTGATAGCCGGGCACCATCAACTTTCTTCACCACATTTGCTCATGCACACATTTGTCTTCAGTGATCGTATCAGGAAGGTGGGCACCCACTGATATGATTTTTAGTTATTTGATGTCTGATAACTGGTCCCTTCTACACCTCGTGGTCAGACAGGCTGGTGTGCGTCTTCCATGTGGGCTTTGATGCTTCTCAGCTAGATGACTGCTTGTTTGTCTTCAAGCCTTTAAGATCCCAGATGCAATATCTTTTGATAGCCGGGCACCATTAGCTCTCTACACCACATTTGCTTGTGCACACGTTTGTCTTCAGTGATTGTGTCAGTAAAGTGGGCACCCACTGATATGATTTTTATTTCTTTGATGTCTGATAACTGGTCCCTTCTACACCTTGTGGTCAGACAGGCTGGTGTGCTTCTTCCATGTGGGCTTTGTTGCTTCTTAGCTAGATGGCCACTTGTTTGTCTTCAAGCCTTTAAGACCCCAGGCACTATATCTTTTGATAGCCAGGCACCATCAGCTTTCTTCACCACATTTGCTTATGCTCACATTTTTCTTCAGCAATCGTGTCGGGAAGGTGTGCATCTGGAATGCCAATTTAATAGAACAATGTGTTCTTGCATTGAGTAAGCGCATTGAGTGGAGTCCCAATGTCCATCTTCTGCCTTAATACTAAACCTATAAATATATGCACGTAGATCTGTTTCCCCACACTCATATAAATATATTTGCATATGTACATTCCAGTCTTTAGACCTCTATAAATACCCTTTGTCCCCTAGTTCTTTCCTCTATTTTCTTTTACGTTCCTCTTGTCCCACTATCATGCTCAGCATTCATTTGGGTTTCAGTAATTTCTCTCGGTTACATTGCCCTTGCTGAATCCCTACCAGGCCTCTCATACCCTCCTTGCCACTGATTTTGGATCGCTCGTTGCTCCCCTCTCTGTGGGTTGGTCAGCACCACCTCCTTACCCCCACCTCCCCTTCTCCTGTGTCTGCCTGGAATCATTGGTCCTGTTGTTTTCTTCTCCAGACTATTCAGCCAGTCTATCTTATCTAGATAGATCTGTAGAGATAATAATATGCACCAAAAACCAAGCCATAGCAAGATAGGCGGTGAGTGAGAACACAGCGATGGCAACAAAAAAGGAAACCAATTACCCATAGAAGAATAAATTAATTAAAAGAAAAAAATTTTAAAAAGAAAGAAAAACCTGTAAATAGATCAAGGTCTGATTTTTGATCGCTAGGTGTCCTTCAGTCAGGTCCGATGGGGTACCATGCTCTGGCCCCAGAGTCTGTCCTTTGTACTCCCTCAGGGTCTCCCTGCTCTGCTCCCTTGGTTGCTCTGCCGCACACTTTTAGTGGTTTGCCTTGGTAGACACCATATCATTTAATAGCCGGGCACCATCAGCTTTCTTCAACACATTTGCTTATGCCCCTATTTTGACTTCAGTAATCGTGTTGGACGGTACACATCATAGATTTCCAGGTTATTAGAACAAAGTGTTCTTGCATTGAGGGAGTACCCAATGCCAGTCTGGTATGTTAATGCTTAACATTTAATATATGTACATAGGCCTATATCCCTATCATTATATATTAATTTATGTGCATACATGTATGCCTAAATTTATGCCTCTGTAATTATCTTTTGCCTCCAAGTTCTTTCCTATATTTCGTTTTGCTTTCCTTCTGTCCCACTATCATGTTCGACCTTCATTCAACTCTCAGTACTTTCTCTCATCTACATTGCACTTGATCAATCCTCATCAGGCATTCTGCTTCCTCCTCATCATCGATTTTAGATCTCTTATTATTCTCTTCTCCCTGCCTTTGTTGGCTGCCCCCTCCCTTTCTCCCATCTCCTCTTCTGCATGTACCCCCAGAGCCCTCAGCCCTGTTACTTTCTCCTTGGGATATGTTATCCTATCTACCCTATATAGATAGGCATGATAAAAAGAAAAAAGAAAGAAAGAAGAAAAAAACCCTGGCACACAAAAAAACCCAACCCTATAAATAGTCCAGGTCTGTCTGCTGACACTTCTGAATGTTTTCCAATCTGGTCTGGTGAGGTAACACACCCTGCCTGCAGATTCCGAGGTTACTTCATTGGTTTGCTCCCGTTGTTCTGCTGCGCTCCCTTCCTGTTTTGCTCCGGTGTGGGAGGGTCGGAAGGGCACAATTCCCACTCTTTCTCCAGTGCTGTCCCCTGAAGTCCAGTGGGTCAGTGAGGGGGTGTTGTGTCTTGTGCTGGGGCCAGCCCCACCGCTCTCTCTGTGTACTGGCTGCTCCAAGCACGAATGTCATCCTCCAGGCTTGGTGAACCAGGATGCAGTTCTCTCTCTCTCTCTCTCTCTCTCTCTTTCTCTCTCGCTCTCGCTCTCGCTCTCGCTCTCGCTCTCCCCCTCTCTTCCTCCCTCTCTTCCTCTCACCTCTCTCTTTCTTACCTGGATTCCTTGAGGAGATGAGCACCCAAAACTTTTTGTCTATTTATTCTCTTCAATTACAGACCTTACGACCCTATTGCTTTGGGGGCTGTTTCCCCCACCATTATCCATTCTGCCCTGCAGAGTATCCAATCAATTTCCAGGACAGACACAAGGAGGGGCAGTGTCCTGTAAGTGTTTGCCTGTGTGCGTCTTTGCTGGAAACTGCCATACTGGGGCCCAGTAGTCCTGAATTCCTTCGTTTGACTGAATGCACTGGACCAGTCTTGTGAGCTCTTTTGTCTAATACAGTAGTTCTCAACTTTCCTAATGCTGTTACCCTTTAATACAGTTCCTCATGTTGTGGTGAGCACATATGTGGGCATATCTGCATGTGGGCAGACCTGCCTGGAGACAGATAGAGGGGCGGTGTCTCAGTTCCTAAGACCATTGAAAATATGATCTTAAGCGACCCCTGTGAGAGGTTCGTTTGACCCCCAAATGGGATCGCGACCCCCAGGTTGAGAACTGCTCGTCTAATACAATGTATATCCCAATCAGGGTCTGTTTCCCACTTCTATAAGCACACCTCTGTTATATCTGTGTGCCACTAATCATGATTTTGTGAGTTTCCTTTTCCGTCTCTGAATCTCAGCAAATCCTTAGAGGCCATGATGACCTTATATTAATGGTGTGCCTCATCTGGATGTTTTTTTTTTGGCTCTGTCCTGATTAAGAGTTTATCAGTATTCTCCTTACAGTATATTAAAGGTAGCTAGCTAACTTTTAGGTTGGTACAGTGAGTCCCACAGTAGCAGGTTGACCTGTTAGGTAGAAGGAGAAAGTCACCAAGAACAGATTTCCTAGGTACCTTCAGGTATTCATTTTAGTCTATAATCCTGGCATGTAGCCACGCTTCAACCCTGCTTCCCACTGAGGACACAAAGAATTGAATAAGTCATGTGGTTGCCAACGACCTTCCTCGTATGTAAGTCTTTCTAATAAATTCCTACGTGGCGACTTCTTTCTTTGGTCTTATAGCATCTTCCATTTTGAGTTACTCGTCTATGCAATGAGAATAGTATGAGAAAACAGCTACCCTTTGGCATTTTCCCTGAATGAGTGTGCCACACATGGATGCGTCATGCTGTTTGATTGAGGGGTTGTGAATTATGTCATCCCACTGACCAAGCTGTTCCATGAGACTAGAATCCCAGGATTTTGATGAGCTTGGTTTGTCTAAGAAGTATAGATAATTGCGTTCTCTATGTGTTTTTTTAATATATGTGAACCTGCATGCATGCACACCTGTGTATGCATATACATATGGCTATGTGTCTATATATACACACAAGAGCCTTGATAGCCTAGTGAGTTACACATTGGGCTGCTAATGAAAAGGTCCGCAGTTTAGAGCACCAACCACTCAGCTTAATAAAGATGAAGCATTTTTCTCCTGTAATGAACTACAATCTTAGAAGCCTACGGGTGCAGTTCTATCCTGTCTGACAGGGTCTCTGTGAGTTGGCATTGACTGAACGGCAGTTTGTTTTGGGTTTTTAATATACACACATACATACCTATACACATACATGCATACATATGCATACACAAACACACATATATTTATTCTTTTTTCATCTCCCTTTCCTTCTCAACCCCCTCTCTCTTCCCCTACCCTCAGGGAACCATTACTCCTGCCGCTGTCTCTGAGGGGTCATGTATCTTTGTTCCAACCTACCCCCAATATTCTGGTTTACCCCCCAGATGAGTGTTGGTACTGCCATCTTGCCTTAAGTCCATGGCCTCTATAGCCCACTGCCCTGTTGATAGTTTGCTTTGTCAAGCTATCCTGGTAATTTTCCAAATCTAAGTTTTTAGCCTTCAGATAACTCTCTACCCCCACCCTGTTCCAGGATATTAATGTAAAATTTATTCTTAGGTAGATATGTATGAACCCCAACCCTGTTTCAGGATGTTATGTAAACTAATGCTTCTTTTAGCTTCTGTAATCAGCTTGGCTAATTAGAGTGGAATGTCTGTTCTCCGCAGCTCCACAGCTCAGAAAACATGATGCAGCTGGAGTCCTGTACCTTGCTGCTTAAAAAACAGGATGCGATTTTTGCCTATATATACCCTGCCTAACTACTATTTGGGGCATGGGGTTTGAAGTGATACTAGTCCTCCTCTTGTCGTAGGCTTAATAAAGACTCCTAATTTGGATTCATGGCATAATAGTGGTCTTTAATCTCTCACAGTTTAAAACATTTTGACTTCCTTGTACTGAGCGATTTTAAAATTTATATTTAAATATACAAATGAACATGTGCAAATCTAAAATGACTAATGAGGTAAAACAAATAAAACCCTTTATAGTAAGGGGATGAAATCTTAAAGAGCTGGAGGATAGTTAAATGGTTCCTTAGTGCCATACTGCATCCTGTATTTATCATCCATTCTGTGTGGCCCTTTTAAGAGGGATTGTCCCATTGTCTTGGTGGACTTTGGGACTCCACTACATCTACTCCTTTTCATATCAATTTGATTTTGTGTCTTTTGAACTTATGATACCTGATCCTGTCAACACTTCGTGATCACACAGGCTGGTGTGCTTCTTCCATGTGGGTTTTGTTGCTTCCCTGCTAGAAGGCCGCTTGTTTCACTCCATGTCTTTAGAATCCCAGATGCTATATCTTTTGTTAGCCAGGTACCATCAGCTTTCTTTACCACATTTGCTTTTGCATCCATTTTGTCTTCAGCAAACCTTTCAGGGAGGTGGGTATCATACAATGCCACATTATTAGAACAAACCATTCTTGTACTGAGATAAGATTTAAGTAGAGGCCCAAAGTCCATCTGCTTCCTTGTTGCATTTATATATACACACATACATAAACAAACTGTCAGGCAGAAGTGGGAGTGAGCAGGGCAGGTGGGCCAAGAGATAGTGCTGGCGAAAATACTTCAAGGACAACTACGAAAGGCCAGAGTCTCCCCCCCCCCCACTCCCCTTCGGTGGCCTTCAGGCCCAGGTGCAGAAGACTGACTAACCGTTACAGATAACTTTGAATGCTGTTGCTTAGCTTTGGACCTGTGGACAACAAAGTTTTTTTTGTGTGTGTGTTTTGTTTTTTGGTGAGATGCCGGGGAACGAAGGACAACAAAGTTACAGTGGAAAGTTTCCCAGTTACTCCCTCCCCCCAGACCCGGGCTATAAAACTCTACACCTCTCACCTGGACAGTGTGACTTCGAGGGGGCCCCAACTGCCCCCCCCCCCCCCCCCCCCCCCCGAACCTTGGCCAGGGCCTCAGGATGCTCCTGTCCCTTTCTCTGCTCTCCTTCCCTCTGAAATATACCTCGGAAGCGATTTTCTACATTTGCTTGCTTTCTTTCCATTGCCAAATCAACCTTGCACAAACACAAAAATATTCATATATATATATGTATGCATATATATGTACGGTATATGGTTTTGTTTTTTCCACCTACCCCCCTTTTATGCTCACCAGTTGTTCACCTCTCAGTAATTCCTCTCAGATACTATTTGATGAATCACACCCCCAAAAGTGATACCCTCTTCATAGTACGTTTTAGAACTCTTACTATTCCCCTGTACCTGTCATTGTTAACTTCCTGCTCACCTCCCCCCATCCACCCCTCCCGTGGCCCCCCAGGAAGCATCGGTCCAGCCGCTATCTCTGTAAGACTGCCCATCCTTCATTTCTTGTATAGATCAACACCAAAAAAACCCCCAAACCAACAACAACAAAAATAAAATAAATAAGAAAAACAAACAAAAACAACATAAAGATAGTCACCAGAGTCAGAGCCACTTTCATATCCAAAGGGCTATTTTCCCATGTTGCTATTCCCACAGTCCGGGATGGAGTGGTCTTGTGCCCACCCCACCCCCCTCAATTTACGCTTTGGACTTTCAGTGTGACCCCCTTGTGAGTAATCCCCAACCAGTTCAGGTGGGGTGGCAAGCACCGCCCCGCGAGTGAGAAGTCCACAGTCAGGATTCTTCAGGGACTTCATGGCTTTGCTCCCATCACTGCTCTGTGTCACTCCGCCCTTGGTTTGCCCCATGTGGGCGGGTCAGACTGCTCTCTCTGAACTGTGTCTTCAGGGCTGCCCTCTGCAGTGCTGTCATCCGGGGAGAGGCCCTCCATCTTCGTGCTGCGGCCAGCCCTGCAGTCATCTCTGGGAACGAGCTGCTCTGTTCCGGAGCATTGCCCTTGTGGGTTGGCACACCGGAATAGGGTCTACTCTTGCTCTCCCTGCACTGTGGAGATAGGAATAATACCCTCCCCTTGGGTGGGTTAGTACCTTGATTCTCGCTCCACCCCCATTGCCTTCATCTTTCTTCCCCACCCCTCTGTGGGCCTTAAAGGCATATGAGGTGGGGGCGGGTGGGGAGAAGATGCCTTTCATCACAGGTGCTGTCTGCATCTGTTGTTGATGACAGTATGAATCTTTGGGTTTGGTCTGACTCTTGCCAGAATATCTGGTCCTCAGCCCGGGAATTGTGTGTTACACGTGTTTTCCCTCATGCCAATTCTGCTGTTTGAACTTACATCAGTGGACTCATGTTGTACTTGACCTTCTCTGCTTGGCGAGTGTCACTCAGTATAATATCCTCCAGCTGTTTCCATGAGATGAGGGGTTTCATTGTTTCACCACTATTCTAAAAGGATGCATAGTATTCTATTGTGTGAATACACCAGAGGTTTGTTTTTTTAAATCATTTTATTGGGGGCTCATACAACTCTTATCATAATCCATCCATCCATCCATTGTGTCAAGCACATTTGTACATTCGTTGCACACATCATTCTCAAAACATTTGCTCTCCATTTCAGTCATTGGTATCAGCTCCTCATTTTCCCCCTTTCTCCCTGCCCTCCCTCCCTCACGGGCCCTTGATAATTTATAAATTATTATTATTTTGTCATGTCTTACACTGTCCAACATCTCCCTTCACCCACTTTTTTCATCACAGGTGCTATCTATATCTGTTGTTGACATAGAAATCTTTGGGTTTGGTTTGGCCCTTGCCAGAATATCTGGTCCTTAGCCTGGGAATTGTGATCCGCACATATACTTTTTGGTTGATGTCTCTGTTATTGCTAAATTCTGTATTTTCTAGTATTTACCCACGTGTCCTTTTTAGTGACAACAGTTACCTTGGTCCAACTGTGCACACTTCACTCGCATTTCATGCTACCATTCCCATTACAATCAATAAGAGATGTCTACTGTCTACAGGGGAGAACGATGGGGCTTTCTACTCCTGTAAGGAGTTCCAGTATAAGAAACTCACCTGGGGGAGTTCAACCCAGTCCAATTGGATCAGTGTGAGTCAGCATAGACTCGATGGCAGTGAGACTAATCTAATCCAATACATGTTGGTTTTGTTTGTATGAATAATTTTTTCTTCTAATGAAAGTGGGATCATGTACTGGTCGTTTGTTATTGGCTTTTACAGTCCAATATCCTTTAGACTCATCCACATATTCAGCTGTCTTGAATACTACTCACTATGTTTCATGGTTTCATCTTGTGAAGCCATTCCTCTCTCGATGGGCACTTAGGTTCATTCCATCTTTTTCCTGTTGTGAATAGTGCTGCAATGAATCTGGTGTTAGGTGCCATCAAGTTGGCTCTGCCTCGGACACCCTGTGCACAACAGCACAAAGTGGTGCCCCGTCCTGCGTCATCCTCACAAATGGTGCGTTCAAGCCCATTTTTGCGACTATTGCGTCAATCTATCTTGTCAAGGGTCTTCCTCTTTTTAGCTACCCCTCTACGTTACCAAACATGATGTCCTGCAGGGCCTGATCTCTCCCGATGACATGTCCAAAGCATATGAGAATCATTCTTGCAATCCTTCTAAGGACTGTTCTTTCAAGACAGATTTGTTAGTTCTTCTGGAACTTGGTACTTTCTATATTCTTTGCCAGCACCATAATTCAAGCAAATTGATTCTTCTTCCATCTTCCATATTCAAGGTCCAACTTGCACATGCATAAGAGGCAATTGAAAAAAACATGGCTTAGCTTAAATGCACCTTAGTCCTCAAAGTAACATCCTTGCTTTCCAATACTTTAAAGAAGTCTTATGTAGCAGAATTACCCAATGCCTTGCACCTTTTGATCCCTTGACTGCTGTTTCCATGAACATTGGTTGTCGATCCAAGGAAGATAAAATGCTTGACAACTTCCATCACTTCTCTGCTTATGATGCTGCCTTTTGGTCCAATCTTGAGGATTTTGGTTTTATTGATACTGAGTTGTAATTCATGCTGCAATCTTTGGCCTTCATCAGCAAGTGTGTCAAATCCTCCTCACTTTCGGCAAACAAGGTTGTGTTATCTGCATATTGAAACTTGCTAATACCTTTTCTCCAATCCTGATCCTGCTTTCCACTTTCTAAAAAAAATTATTTTATTGGGGGCTTGTCACACTTATCACAATCCGTACATAATCCATTGTGTCAAGCACCTTTGTACATATGTTACCATCAGCATTTTGAAAAAAATTTTTTTCTACTTGAGCCCTTAGTATCAGCTCATTTTCCCCCTTCCTCTACCCTCCCTCCCTCCCTCCCTCCCTCATGAACCCTTGATAATTTATACATTATTATTAAGTTTTCATGTCTTACACTGACCGATGTTTTCTTTCACCCACTTTTCTGTTGTCCATCCCCCCGGGAGGGGGTTAGATGTAGATAATTGGGATTGGATCCCCGCCCCCTCCCACCTTCCCTTTACCTTCCTAGTATCACTATTCTCATAATTGGTCCTGAGGGGGTTATCTGTCCTGGATTCCCTGTGCTGTGAGCTCTTATCCATACCACTGTACTTGCTCAGGTCTACCGAGATTTGTAAGGTAGAATTTGGGTCATGATAGTGTGGGGTGGTGGAGGAAGCACCAAAGAACTAGAGGAAAGTTGTATGTTCATCGGTGCTATAGTGCACCCTGACTGGCTCATCCCTTCCTTGTGATCCTTCTGTAATGGGATGTACAATTGTCTGCAGATGGGCTTCGGGTTTTAACAATGCACTTCCCCATTGATTCACATTGATTTGATATTTTGTTCTGGGTCTTTGATGCCTGATACCTGATCCCATCGACACCTCATGATCCTACAGGCTTGTGTGCTTCATCCATGTGGGCTTTGTTGCTTCTCAGATAGATGGCTGTTTGTTTATCTTTAGCTGCTTTCCTCTTAATACAGTCCATCTTCTCTAAGTATTTGGTCAGCTCAGAAAGTGAATAAGTATGGTGAGAGGATACAGCCTTGAGGACCACCTTTCTTGATTTCTAAACCATGAAGTATCTCCTTGCTTTGACTGAACAACTTCTTCTTGATCCGTGTACAGGTTCTGCAATGAACATTGGCATGCATGTCACTTGTGTTAAGGATCTCGGGTATATACTTAGGAGTGGGATTGTTGGATTATTAGGTAGTTCTATTTCTGTGTTTGTCTTTTTTTTGTTTTATCATACCTTTTCCCCTAGTGGTTGTATGATTTCACAGTCCCTGCTGCAGTAGATAAGGATTCCAATCTCTGCGCAGCTGCACCATCCTTGGTTATGTTTCTTTGTGATTCATGCCATCTATGCAGGGGTGAGATGGTGGCTCACTTTTGTTTTGATTTGTATTTGCCCAATGGCTGAGATCAGGGACAACTTTTCATGTGTTTATTGGCTACTTGAATTTCCTCTTTTGCCAAGTTTTACATGAACAGCTGTTCTTTTGTTGTCGAGTTGCTTAAAATTTCCATATATTTTAGAAATTAGATTTTTATCCGATATATCATTCCTATAAAAGTCCCCACCCCAAATCTGTAGGTTGTCTTTTTATTCTTTTGATAAATTCTTTTAATAAGTATTTATTCTTAGAAGGTCTTATTTATGTATTTTGTTCTTTGTTACTCTTGTATTTGTAGTTGTATTTGATTAGATGTCATTAAAATAAAACAAATGTGAGTCCCATAGTTTCTTCTGAGAATTATATGGTTTGGGCTTCACATTTAGGTCTTTGATACATTTTGAATTAGTTATGGTATTTGGTCTCAGGCATCGGTTTTGTTTCATTTTTCTGCATGCTGCTATCCTATTTTGCCATCAAAAACAATTCCCAATCCCGTGCCATACTCACAATTGTTGTTATGATTCAGTCTATTGATGAAGCTACTGTGTCAATGTATTTCATGGAGGCTCTTCCTCTTTCTCACTGACCCTTTAGCTTACCAAGTATGTCTTTCCTCAGGGCCTGGTCCCTCCTGAGAACATGTCCATTGTATGTGAGGTCAAACCCACTGCCATCGAGGCCTTGCTGTTTTATAGCAACACTGTGAGGCAGAATAGAGCCACTCCGTAGAGTTTCCGAGGCGATAAAATTTCCCAGAGCAGAAAACCTCATCTTTCTTCTGGAAAGCAGCTGGTGGATTTAGACTGTTGACCTTGAGGTCAGCAGTCCAACTAGTAGTGCACCACACCACCAGGAGTGCAACAGTAAACGTTCATTGCAGCATTTGTCATAACTGCCAAGTGGTGGCAACATCTCGTGACGATCAACAGATAAAAGGATGAATATAATATTGTACATCTATTGTTCAGCCATAAACAGGAATGAAGTTCTGATTTATGCTGATATGAACCTTGGAATTTTTTTCTACGTGAAAGAACACCAATACATGAATATGCACACACACACTTGTCAAACAAACAAACAAACAAACAAATCTCACTTCAACTGAGTGGATTTCAACTCATAGTGACTTTGTGGAATTGGGTACAGCTGTCCATATGAAACTGTAACTTCTTCTGGGAGTAGAAGCGTTATTTTTCTCCTGGTTTCCGACTACTGACGTTTCAGTTAGCAGCACCACGTGTAACCACTAGAACAGGCAAATTCATAGAGACAGAAAGTAAATTAGAGGTTGCCAGGAACTGAGAGCAAAAGAAGAATGGGAAACAACTACTTCATGGGCACCAAATGTCTTTTGAATGAAAAAGCTTTGAAAATAGTTATAATTATTACCAACATGGGGAATGTAATTCATGGAACTGTATTCCTGTTTCTCACTGCCATGAAATGAATTTTGACTCATAGCTTCCCTCTAGGACAGAGTACAATTGCCCCTGTGGGTTTCTGAGACTGTAACTGTTTATGGGAGTAGAAAGCTTTATCTCCTTGGTTTGGAACTGCCAACCGTGTGGTTAGCAGTCAAATGTTTAAAATGCAAGATTCTGTGTTTTAAATTTTTTCCAACAACAACAGTAATAAAAAAAATCAAGAAAAGAAGGAAATAAAACTTTAAAAAGAAAAGGAAAGGGAATGGTTCAATTGTCAGTGGTAAATTATTGAATTTTTTAAGAAGAATGAGGTACTCAATGTTAAATACAGCAATTTTAAAGGATTGATGGGCATTTATCCACACGTGGGGCAATCAGGTTGATATATATATACACATATACATATATACACACACATATATAGATATAGATATATATGCACTGTGATGAGATATTTGAACTTATTTCAGTAAAACAAATATAACACAAATACTACTCTCTTGGAATTACTTACATTCACCATCTTGTCCAATCATGACCACTACCTAGTTCAAAAACGTTTTTCATCATCCCAAACAGAAACTCAGTAGCCCTTACGCAATAACATTTCCCCCCAAACCCCCCTTGCCATCGTCCCCCTTGCCTCCACTCTTTACTAATGATTGTCAAACTTTTAAACCTGTGCATGTGTCTATTTTAGATATTTCATCTAAATGTGGATTATACAGTATTTGTCCCTTTAAAAAATAGTTTTATTGGAACAAAATCCACATATCATACAATTCAATAGGTCAATAATATCAAGAAGTGTTGTACATTCATTACCACAGTTCATTTCAGAACATGTTCTTCTTTCTTGTACTCAGCGTTATTAGCTCAACATTTCCCTGCAACCTCTCCTGCCCCAAGAACCCACGAATCCAGTTCCTGTTTCTATAGATTAGCCCATCCTGGATTTCATATACAGAGAAACATACAAAAATAAAAACAACAACTGACAATGATCACAAAATACCAGTGTGGAGTAAGTGAAAAGGGACTTAAAGAAGGAGCCAGCAAAGACACCAGTGTCTGAAGTGTTTGCTAAATAGGAGATGCTCCTGAAGTGTAAGAACTTGTTCTAATAGTGTAAAGCTTTAAAAAACTAAAACTAAAACATTGATTTAAACCCAGCTCTTGGTGAATTAAACTAGTTCTTTCCTGGCCTGTCTGCCAGGAAATGTTGACTTAAATGTAGAGTTCTAGCACGATCCTATTATCTGGCTATGTTAATTACTTGATGCATAAATCACTAAAGCAGTGGTTCTCAACCTTCCTAATGGCATGGTCCTTTCATACAGTTCCTCGTGTTGTGGTGACTCCCCCAACCATACAATAATTTTTGTGCTACTTCATAACTCTAATTTTGACACTGTTATGAATCGTCATGTAAATATTTGATATGCAGGATGTATTTTCATTGTTACAAATGGAACATAATTAATGCATAGTGATTATTAACAAAAACAATATTTAATTATATATTGCAAAATATTTATTTCTAATGATAAAAAAATGAAAGTGTGTTTCGAAGCATGGTGTAGCATGGGTAACAGTCCTGTGTGGGTGCATCTGCAGGTGGGCCGACCCGCCTGGAGATGGATAGAGTGGCGGTGTATTGCTTCCTAAGTCCATCGGAAATATGTGTTTTCCAGTGGTCTTAGGTGACCCCTGTGAAAGGGTCGTTTGGCCCCCAAAGGGGTCGCGACCCACCTGTTGAGGATCGCTGAAAGAAAGGAATGTTTTCTTTGTTGTGAAACTAGGTTGTGGAAGGAATACACCCCAAGGAAGGGAGTTTTGACACAGGTACATTCATTTAGAATGGCACCAATTGTATTTATTTTATGATACATATATAGAAACAAAGTCTCTTGCTTATATTAGTTTCCTCGGCGACCAAGAAAGGTTCACTGGAGTAAGCAGGTTCTAAAGACAAAGCCTCAGTGCTAATCCTTATTGAGGCTCCACCATCAAGATAGTTTACGTTAACCTAGACATTTTCAGCACCTGTTATGATTGTATGGGTTGTAAGCATTTTGGAATTACAACCGGCAATTTTGTAGCCACCCTAAGCATATCTAAAGATCAGTAACCACTGGAAGCCTTTCATCCCCTTTAACCTCAATCACAAACTAACTAATCAGTGATCTTACTGTGATCTCTTCCGTTTCTTGTCCTAAATCTGCCTCTGCTTAAGACCTGCTCTCTGAAACCCCCATGTGTTCACTTATACAAACTGCTGCTTTGCCAGCCGGATGTCTCTCTGCTATTGACTAAATCCTCTCAACGTTTAAGGTCTGAGTGCTTTTTTCCTCTACCATAATACAGAAAAGCAGGAAGAAAGACTCTTAATCGTGTACGTCTTCTTTCAAAATAAACCCTTTGGTGCTTGGGTAATGAGTTACGGTTTCTTCTTTGTTCCCCCATCAGCAGTCGTCCTCGCACTAGTGTTCGGCCCTCAGTGGTTGCTGCTTAGCGGATACAACTGAGTGTGTCTGTACATCTTTGTTAACGGTTGTACCCTGTTCTTCAACAGTAATGCTTTGAAAGTAGATAAACTCCTATGGTGACTTGCTTAGTGTTGTCCCAGAATAGTTTAAGACCAAATATTTCACATCTCTGACAGAGACTTCATCGGCAAGTTTCAACTCTGAATCCCAGCTACCAGTTTTTGTAACGTCTCTTTTCCCCGTTGCCCCAATTGAGAAGTGAGAGTTGAACCCAAGCATTTCTTGTGTAGTTGGTTACACAGTGAGCTGCTAACCTCAAGGTTGGCCAAAAGAACCCAAAGATTCGCTGCCTAAAAACTCAATGCTGACTCATAGCGACCACGTGTGGGTTTCCGAAATGGTAATTGTTTATGGGCGTAGAAAGTCCAGTCCTTGTCCCACGGATTTGCTGCTGGTTTCAGACTGACCGCCTACCTTGCGGGATCCAAGGCCAAAGCATAGCCAGTACTTCATCAGGGATCAGGGATCAGAAGGTTATAAAGGTTCAAACCCAGCAGCGGCTCTGAGGGAGAAAGACGAGGCGTTCTACTCCTGTAAAGAGTTCCAGTCTCTGAAACCCGCAGGGCCAGTTCTACTCTGTCCCTGTGAGGGGGCTGTGCGTCAGAATCGGCGCCATGGCAGTGGGTTTGGAGTTTTTGATTTTGGATGGTTTGGGTGGCACAACACGTTAAGCGACTGGACGGGCTGGTGGTCAGGGGCTCCGCGGAAGAAGGATGCGGTGATCTACTTCCACAAAGATCGCTGTTGTGAGGGGCTGTGATGGTCACAGCCAAGAAAACCCTACGGAAAATGGTTTGCTCTGCCACCGGGGGTTGCTGCGAGGTGGGCTCGGTCAGGGCGTCGCACACCCCATGTTCCAAATGTTCTTCCCAGCGGTGACTACTGACGCTGCGGGATGGACAGATTTCCAGACAACGCGCTTCCTACCTGCTGGAGGTTCATCTTCCTGCTCTCTCTTCCGTCTTATCGCTTTATCTTCAACACCTGCGTTATAAAACATTTGTATCAAAGTGCTCAGGAATCTGAAGTATAATCATATCCCGGGCAATGCAGAAAGGTTGGTTTATCCAAGCAAAATGATTAGGTTTTGTCCACCTGCAAAAATGTTAGCTTCCCACTTCTCTCAGATGATCGTTTACTTGTATATGTGGATGAAGTGCTAATTAAACTGTTAAAAAAGAAGACCCCCCCACCCCCAATCTCACTGCCACAGAGGCAATGCTGAGTCACAGCGGCCCTGTGGAAGCGGGTAGAACTCCCCTGTGGGTTTCCGGGGCTACCACTGTTTGTGGGCGTAGAAAGCCGCCCCTCTCTCCCCATGGTAAAGAAGAAAGGCAGTGAAAAGGAGGAAGAACCTCAGCGAGACGGACGGACGGACGCGGCGGCGGCGGCGGTAACCCCGGGTTCAAGCACAGGAGCAGTTGTGAGGAAGGCGCAGGACGCGGCAGTGTGTCCCTGTTGCACGCAGGGTCCTGAGGAGTCGGATGCGGCTCTTGGGCCCCTGACAGCTGGACTAACAGGCTCATCAACAAAGCGGTTAGTGCCTACGTAGCCGAGGATCCAATTTACAGTGCCCATAGGCCCTGATGGTGCAGTGTCTGTGAGCCGTACGCAAGAAAGAATGGCTTTCTACTTCCATAAACAGTTCCACTCCTGGAAATCCAGGGGTCGCTATGAGTCGGGGTTGACGCAATAGCAGGGAATTTGGTTCTGCTGATTTTATAATTTGTCCGCATGCTGTTCCTGTTCTGGTCTGCTTATACAACAACAGGAGTATATACATATGCTCTATTTGAGGGGTGTGTCTTTAGTTGTCAAGGACAAATAGAAACTTACTCTGGTTAATTCAGAGATTAGCTTGCTTGAAGATAGAAGGGGATAGGATTTAAGATTGCACGGTGCTGCTCTCCTTTTGTCACTAGAGGGAGCTAACGACCCAGCTAAAAAATACCATGCAACTTTCAAACAGGGATCTGTTTGTCCATACTCTCTCCTCTGAGCCAATACAGTATTAGCAGGGAATCATTGCCCTTCATCTTGCTCCAGAGGCTCTGGATATCTAGGTATGTTTAAGATCACTCTGGGTTAGAGGGCATACATACACTGAGGTGCCAAATGTCCACTTAGGCTGTAGCTAGAGTCCCACTTAGCAAGCAGCAGTGCAAGTTATACACACACGCCTCTTTCCTTGTCTCTGTCTGTCTGTCTGTCTCTGTCACACACACATACACATTGTTGCAGGTGGGTGAGCCTATAGTTAGTGAGACAGTCTGTGGGGTAGGAAAGTTTCATTTTGCCAGTTACTGTGAGTGGGAAAAAAGCAAGCTCTTTCAGATCAACATCTGTCTGAGTTAAATAATCTAAGAAAATGCAAAGAGAAAACAGAACTCTTTTTTTCCTTAAAAAAAAAAAGAATCTTCCATTTGAGAAAGGGTTCTGTCTCTGTAAGAGGTCATTGTGTAATCGTCGGTCTGAAAGTGGTATGTGTAGAAAGGAAAGCACAGAGGGAAGTAAAAAAGAAGCAGCTATCACTTTCAGACCAACAATATAAATTAGAATTTATTGCGGGGGTTCATTTCTAAATTGTAGTAGAAATGTGTTTGGCACAACATTTGCCAATTCAAGATTTTTTTCCATGTAATTCAGAGTTGGCTTTAAAGTAGTCCAGAGTTGAGATTTATAGTCCAGTGCTCCATAAATAGGACAGGCAATACCACCTACCTGAATATCTGGGTTCACAAGGTCCTGTCTCCCCGTTTCCCATTTCCTTTTTCAGTGGCATAACCCCTAAGTCAGATCAGTTCTGTTTGTAAAAAGGTGGCCATCACCAAAGCTTATTAGTGGTTCCTGGATTAGGAGGGAGGGAGAGGGGCCGAGGGAGAGGGGAACAAAGCTCAGGATGCAGTGAAGTGATGTTAATGGTGGAGGAAGACTTTGGCAGTATACTAGGAGAAGTCAAAAAGTATTACTATCAAGGCTCCAGTTCATACATGCATGAGTTTGGTTAAAAAACCCCAAAAAACAAAAACCCAACGACCCAACAAAAGCCTGTGTTAAAACTTGTCTCTGTGATCAGTGGATGACTGTAGACAAGTTCTCTCTAAGTTTCCTTAGGGTTTCTTCCCAAAGAAGTCCAATCAAAACAGTGGCCTTCTGAGACCATCTGCGGGGCCAGTTAGATTCAAAACAGGAATCAGGTCAGGTTATGTTGACTGCTTTGGGGATCCCAAAGGGGTAATCTTGATGGATTTTTTGAAGAACACATAGGGGCTTATTAGGAAGAAGTTTTAAGAATATTGAAAACTTCATCAGTGAGAAAGCAGTTCAGGAATTTTGTGCGGGGCAACATTTCCCCTTAATAACAATGTACTTGCTTATTTATTCTTCGAGGACAGCAAGGGTTGCCCAAGGAGAATGGGAAATCTTATCCCCTCCATCCAATAATCCTGATCTTGCCCCTTTAGATTTTTTTATTCACCAAACTCCAAGAACATGTAAAAGGAACACAATTTGGGTCCTATGAAGATGTCAACATTGCCATGGTGATTGATGTACAATGAACCCTCGTTTATCACGGTTAATCGGTTCTAGACCCTACCGTGATAAATGAAATTCCGCGAAGTAGGATTCTTTATTTGTAAATCAAATATTTTCGTAGTTAGGGCATAGAGGACATGAAAAAACACCCTTTAGTCACCATTACACTCGTATTACCCAATTTATTAAACGAAAAAGGGAAAATACAGTAAAACATTTTGGACGTTATAATTATCATTTATTATTTATTATATTATTTATGGCATCAAGCGTGTACAGTATGAGCCAATCAGTGGCAGTAATGACAGAGCATACGCTGTTACGCAAAAACCGCGATAGAGTGAAGCCGCGGAAGTCTAAGCGCGAAGTGGCGAGGGTTCACTGTAGTCTAATTCGAAGAACGCAGTTCTTTGGGGGAAGGGATAGAGAGATGGAAGTATATAGACTTGCTGTTGTAGGTGCCCTGGAATTGGTTCCGGCCCATAGCCCCGCCTATGTCCAGCAGAATGAAACACCAGCCAGTCCTGCTCCATCCTCACAATTTTTCTTATGTTGGGCCCACTGTTGCAGCCACGGTGTTAATCCATCTTTGACAGGGTCTTCCTCTTTGTCACTGCCATTATGACAAGCATTATATCCTTCTGTTAGGATGTCCTTCTTCAAGGACTCCTCTCTCCTGACAACATATCCAAAGGATGTGAAAGGAAGTCTTGCCATTCTTGCCTCTAAGAAGCATTCTGGCTGTCCTTCTCCCAAGACAGGTTTGTTTTCCTTTTTGACAGTCCATGGCACTGCCAATATTATTTGCCAGCACCTTAATTCAAGCACCTCGATTTTTCTTCAGTCTTCCCTTTTAAATGTCCAACTTCCACGTGTGCAGGAGGGAACTGAAAATCCCATGGCTTCAGTCAAGCACACCACAGTCCTCAAAGTAACCTTCTAGCTTTTAAACAATTAAAAAGGTCCTGGGCACATGCTTCTGTGATGATTGATTGTGGATTAAAATAAGACAAAATCCTTGACAGCTTCAATCTGTTCTCCATTTATCAACAATTACTTAATTTCAAATTTGTGAGGCTTTTGATCTTCCTTACATTGAGTTATAATTCATACTAAAGGCTAAGATCCTTGATCTTCATCAGCAAGTGCTGCAATTTCTCCTTAATTTCACCAAGCAAGTTGTGCCATCTGCACATCTCAGGTTGTCAATAAGCCTTCCTCCAATCCTAATGCTACATTCTTCTTTGGATAATCCAGCTCCTTTGATAATTTGCTCAGTATACAGATTGAATATGTATGGTGAGTGGATACAATCATGACACACATTTGTTGATTTTCAACCATACACTATTCCCTTGTTCTGTTTGCCCAACTGCATCTTGATCCAGGTTCAAGTTCTGTATGAGCACAGTGAAATGTTCTGGAATTCCCATTATTCTCAAAGCTATACATTGTTATGATACACACAATTGGGTGCCCTCGGATAGTCAATAAAATACAAGTAAACATCTTTCTACTATTCTCTACTTTAAGCTAAAATCAATCTGACATATCCAATGGTATCTCTTGTTCCATATCCTCTTCTGACTCTGGCTTGAACCTCGGACAGCTCCCTGTGGATGTACTGGCGCAGCCACTGTTGGATGATCTTCAGCATACTTTTACTTGCATGCGATATCATTGGTAATGTTCTATTTCTTGTGATTCTGTTGGAATGTGTACAAATATGGATCTGTTCTAGTCAGTTGGCCAAGGAGTCTTCTTCGATATTTCTTGGCATGGAGGAGTGAGTGCATCCAGTGTTTCATCAGCTTGTTTCAGTTAGTATTCCATCAATTTTGGAAGCCTGGTTTTTGACTAAAGTCTTCTGTGCCAATTGAAATTCTTCCTTCAGTGCCATTGGATCTTGCTCGTATGCTACCTTTTAGAATGGCTGAATATCAACTAGCTCTTTTTGGTACAGTGGCTCTATATTCTTGCCATCTTCTTTTGATGGTTTTTATACCATTCAATATTTTGTCTATAGAATCTTGAATTTTTTTCTTGAGGTTTTTTCCTTTTAAAGTGATGGTGAGCCTGTTCTTCCTTTTTTGTTTTTCTAACTCCATAG
Source organism: Echinops telfairi (assembly GCF_000313985.2). Classification (NCBI taxonomy): domain Eukaryota; kingdom Metazoa; phylum Chordata; class Mammalia; order Afrosoricida; family Tenrecidae; genus Echinops; species Echinops telfairi. Next base: position 17,747,227 of record NW_022111327.1, on the reverse strand, counting down.
AGTTTAAAAACCCACAATCAATGCTCTTGGAAGCAGTGGTCAAGAGATCAAAAGCAGTGTTGCATTAGGTAAATCTGCCATACAAGACCTCTTTAGCAATGACATTAATTTGAGGACTTAGGTGTGCCTGACCCAAGCCATGGTATTTTTCAGTTGCCCCATATTCATGTGAAAATTGAACATTGAATGAAGAAGGTCAGAGAAGAATTGATGCATTTGAATTGTGGCGCTGGAGAAGAACATTGAAAGTACTATGGACTGCTTAAAGGACAAACAGATCGGTCTCGAAAGAATTACAACCCGAGTGGTCCAGGGACCAGTGGTCCAGAGAGATCAGTTGCGGGAGAAGGGCAACATGCATGGTAAAGAGGTAGGCCCTCCAGCAGATGTATTAACACAGTGAATGCAACAATGGGCTCAAGCATAGGAAGTATCATGCAGATGGTGCAGGGCTGGGCAGTGTTTCCTTTTCCTCTGCAGAAGATTGCTATGAGTGGGACCATTTTGATGGCACCTAACAGCAACTACAACAACTTTATAGACCTAGATGGAGGATATGTTGAGAAAGAATAACTTCACATTTTGATATTTTGGTTCCATAAAAATGTCTAGTACTACTCTTGGGAGAAAGATGAGGCTTTCAACGCCCATAAAGAAATAGAGTCTTGGAAACCCACAGAGACACTTCTAACTTGTCCTATAAGATCATTACGAGTCAGAATAGACTCAGTGGGAGTTAGTTTGAGGGTTTTTTTTAGCACTACTCTGCAATCTTAACTGCTAGTTTTACAGCAGTGTTTTAACTTTTTATTCTGAATTGGGTGAATGTTTACACAGCAGATCATCAATTTTCATCAATAATTTGTTCATATTTTGTTTCATCTTGTGTAAATGATGAGGTGGGGTGGCCATATTTGAACGTCTCTGGTTCCCCTACTGCCTCTGCCCTCCTTCCTTCTTTATGTACTTTGACAGCAACTGCTCCTACTATGCACTCTAATTCTATGTTGGCTTCAACAAATTGTTATGATGGCCACACAGAACTCACAGACGATACTCACAGTTAAGGTTGTTTATTGGGGAAGTTAGCGGGTTATGACAAACCAGCATCAGGAAGCAATAATTGGTCCATAATACCACCTCTCTTCACCCAGCAGCTAAGTCTTTCTCTAGTCTTCAGCCTCTCAGCTACAGGGTCCCTTGGCTTCTGCCTCCATGGACCAGGAAGCCAGCCTGCTGCTCTGCTTCACGTCTCATTGTCTCTGCCCATCAGTAGGCAACTGGACATCCCCTTACAGAAGGGTCGCGGGGAGGAGACAAGCCAGTCAGGGTGCAGTGTAGCAATGATGAAACATACAATTTTCCTCTAGTTCTTTAATGCTTCCTCCCCCAGCCCACTATCATGATCCCAATTCTACCTTACAAATCTGGCTAGTCCAGAGGATGTACACTGGTACAGATAGGAACTGGAAACACAGGGAATCCAGAACAGATGAACCCCTCAGGACAAGTGGTGAGAGTGGCGATACTGGGAGGGTGGAGGAAAGGTATGGTAGAAAGGGGAACAGAATACTAGGATCTACATATAACCCCCTCCCTGGGGGAATGTACCACAGAAAAGTGGGTGAAGGGAGATGTCGGTCAGTGTAAGATATGATAAAATAATAGTAATTTATAAATTATCAAGGGTTCTTGAGGGAGGGGCAAAGGGGAGGAAGGGAAAAATGAACTGATGCCAAGGGTTCAAGTGGAAAGCAAATGTTTTGAGAACGGTGGTGGCAACATATGTGCTCGACGCAATGGATGCATAATTGGATTGTGATAAGAGTTATATGAGCCCCCAATAAAATGCTTATAAAAAATCCTGGTCAATGAAATCCAACAACATATCAAGAAATAATACATCATGACCAAGTGGGATTCATACCAGTGGTGCATGGATGGTTCAGCATTTGAAATACAATTAATGTCAATGATCACATTAACAAGAAAAAGGTTAAGAACTATATGATCATATTAATTGATGTAGAAAAAGCATTTGATAACTTCCAACACCCATTCTTTTTTGGTTTGTTTTTTAAATAATTTTATTGGGGGCACATACAACTCTTATCACAACCCGTACATCCATTCATTGTACCAAGCACATTTGTTGCCCATCATCCTTTTCAAAACACTTTCTTTCTATTTGAGCCCTTGGTATCAGCTCCTCATTTTTTCCCTCCCTCCCTCTCTTCCTCTTTCCCTCCCTCCCTCCTTCATGAAACCTTGATAATTTATAAATTATTATTTTTGTTTTCATGTCTTGCACTGAATGATGTCTCTCTTCACCCACTTTTCTGTTGTCTGACCCCCCTGGGACCTTATATGTAGATAATTGTGATTGGTTCCCCCTTTCTCCCCCAACCTTTCCCTTCCCCTCCTGGTATTGCTATTCTTAATTTTGGTCCTAAGGGATTTATCTGTTCTGTATTCCCTGTGTTTCCAGCTTTTCTCTGTACCCGGGTACATGCTCTGGTCTAGCCAGATTTGTAGGATAGAATTGAGGTCATGATAGTAGCGGGGAGGATGCAGTAAGGAACTAGAGGAAAGTTGTATATTTCAATGGAGCTATAGTATACCCTGACTGGCTCATCTCTTCCCTGTGACCCTTCTGTAAGGGGTTGTCTAATTGTCTACAGATGGGCTTTGGGTCCCACTCCACACTCCCCCTCATTTACAATGATATGAATTTTTGTTCTGGGTCTTTAATGCCTGATACCTGATCCTATCAACACCTCATAATCACACAGGTTGGTGTGCTTCTTCCATGTGAACTTTGTTGCTTCTGAGCTAGATAGCTGTTTATCTTCAAACCTTTATGAACCCAGATGCTATATCTTTTGATTGCTGGGGACCATCAGCTTTCTTCACCACATTTACTTATGCACCTGTTTTGTCTTCATTGATTGTGTTGGGAAGGTTAGCATCATAGAATGCCAGGTTATTAGAACAAAGTGTTCTTGCATTGAGGGAGTACTTGAGTAGAGGCCCAATGTCCATTTTCAACCTTAATTCTAAACCTATAAATATATCCACATAGATCTATTTCCTTATCATCATATATAAATATATTTACATATGTACATGCCTGTATTTAGACCTCTATTAATGCTCTTTGCCTCCTAGTTCATTCCTCTGTTTCCTTAAACTTTGCTCTTGTCCCACTATCATGTTCAGCCTTCATTCGGGTTTCAGTAATTCCTCTCAGTTACATTGCCGTTGATCAAGCCCTATCAGGCCTCCTAAACCCTCCTCACCATTGATTTTAGATCACTTGTTGTTCCCTTGCCCCTGGGTTTGTTAACACTCACTTCCTTTCCCCTGCCTTCCCCTCTCCCGTGTCCCCCAGAATCTTTGGCCTCGTTGTTTTCTGTCTTCCATAATTTTTATCCTGCCTATCTTATCTAGCTAGACATGTAGAGACAATAATAAGCACAAAAACAAGACAGAGCAAAACAAAGCAAGAAAAGTAAGCAGAACACCAGCACCACGACCACCAACAAAAAACCAATGAATGAAAAAGAAAAGCCTATAAATAGTCCAAGGTCTGTTTGTTGACTTTTAGGAGTGTTTTCCAGTTGAGTCCGAAGGGATGCCACACTCTGGACCCACAGTCTATTTTTGGTATTCCCTGAGGATTTCATTGCGTTGCTCCCCTTGCTGCTCTGTTGCACGCCTTTAGCATTTTGCCCTGGTGTGGTGGGGTGAAACTTGGCACAACTTCCACAATGTACCTCCTGTGTTGCCCCTCAAAGTGTCATGGGTCAGTGAGGGATGTCATGTCTCATGGTGGGGCTGGCTCTATGGTCCTCTCTGTGCATTGGCTGCTCTGAGCAGGAATATCATCCTTGGGGCTTGGTGGGCTAGGATGTACTCCATTCTCTTTCTCTCCCTCTTCATTTGTTCCTTCCAACACCCATTCTTAATAAGAGCTTGGCATAAGATAGGATTAGAAAGGAAAATCATCAACACAATAAAGGCCATCCATATATGAAAAACCAATAGCCAGTATACGCTCAATGGAGGAAAAATGAAAATATTTCCATTGAAAAAGGGAACCTGACCAGGATGTCCTTTAACCCCACTTCTATTCAACATTGTGCTGGAAGTCCTAGCCAATACCGTAAGACAATGGCAAGAAATTAAGGGAGTACAATTGGGGAAAGAAGAAGTGAAAGTTTCGCTATTTTCAGATGATATTCTATATATTGAGACACTATAAAGTGTCGACAATATGGTTGGTGGGAACAATAGAGGATTTTAGTACAGTACCAGAAACAACATTAACAAGCAGAAATAAATTGAATTCCTATATACCAGTGATGAGAATATTGAAAAAGACATCCAGGAAACAATACACAATAGTGACACAAAAATGGACATACATAGGAATAAACCTAAGCCCCTAACAAAGGACCTGTAGAAAAAAAACTGCAGAACATTTGGTTTCTTACTACAAGAAACCAAAGGAGATCTACACAAATGGAAGAAAATCCTGTGTTTGTGGATCATAAGACTCAATATTGTGAATATATCAATGCTACCTAATGCAATCTACAAATGGAATGCAATCTGATCCAAATTCCAGCATCAGTTTTTAAAGAAAATGGAAAAATTAAGTACCAACTTCATATAGAGAGGGAAGAAGCCCAGCATAGGCAAAGAATTCCTCAAGAAAAGAAGAAAGTAGGTGGTCTTGCACTACCAGACCTCAAAACCAAATACAGCCACAGTTGTCAAAGCAGCTTGGTACTGGTATAATAATAGCTACATTGACCAATGGACCAGGAACAAAAACCCAGAAATAAAAACATTCACGTTAGGACAACTGCTTTTTGACAGAGACCCAATTAGCATTAAATTGGAAGCAGATGCCCTCTTCAATAAATGGTGCTGGGAAAACTGGATATCCACCTGCAGAAGAATGAAACAAGATCCATATCTTACCCTATGTACTAAAACAAACTCAAGGTGGGTCAAAGACCTAAATATTAAACCCAAAGCTATCAGGATTATCAGCGAGATAATTGGGACAAATCTAAGTGCTGTAGTGCAGGGAACACATGGGCTATCAGAGATAACAAAGGAAATACACTCAGGAAGACCAAATACATGAGTGGGACCTATTAAGATTAAGACACGTGTGCACATCTAAAGACTTCATTGAAAGAGTAAAAAGAGAGCCCACGGATTGGTAAAAGATATTTAGTAATGAAATAACAGACAAATGACTGATTACTAAAATTTATAGTATAATACAAACCGACAAAAAGAAAAAATTAATAACTCTCTGAGAAGGTCAGTAAAGGACCTGAACAGACAATTCTCAAAGGATGACTCCTGAATGGCTAATAAACACATGAGAAAATGCTCCTGTTCACTAGCCACCTGGGAAATGCAAGTTAAAACCACGAGACACCATCTAGCACCTATACCTGGAGCCTAAATTAACAAAAAAACAAAGAAACAACTTAGAACAACAAATGCTGGAGATGGTGTGGTGAGATAGGAACTCTTATCCACTGCTGGTGGGCTTGTAAATACGTACAGCTACTGTGCAAAGAGATATGGCGATTCCTAAAACAGATGGCAAATGAAGTACCATATGACCCAGCAATACCATTTCTGGGAATATACCCCAAAGCAATAAGTAACAGATTATGAACAGATGTATGCTCTCCTATGATCATTGCAGCACAGTTCACAAAAGCAAGATGATAGAAACAGCCTAAATTCTCATCTGCAGAAGACTGGATACAAACCTCTGGTATATACACACAATGGAATACTATGTATCCCTAAAAAACAGCGATGAAACTCTGAAACACCTCATGATATGGAGGGAACTGGAAGACATTATGCTGAGTAAAGTAAGTCAGTCACAAAAGGACAAATACTTTATGAGCCCACTCTTGTAGGAACAAGCAGCAGAATGGTTAAACGCTCATGCTTGTAGGGAATTCTGTCTGCTGGATGGGGGTACGGGATGGGCAGAAAGCCTGGTAGAGAGCCTGAATGGTACCAACCATACACCCTCTGCTCTAGGTCTGTACTGTGAAGGCCAATTTTCCAGAGGGTGCCTTACGTCTGCTGCAATCAAATGGTCAAGGGTGGGGAAAGGGATATTGTCTGTTGAGTGGCTGCCATGTCAATCTATGATGAGGTCCCCCGGACAGGTAGACAACCGTTTCAGGGGGATGAGGGATACCGATGGGAAAACAAGTTAGGAGAGGGGCAAGGAAGCAAACATGTCTGGGGGAACACAAATGCATGTCTGTTGGTAGGAAAAGGGGGAGAACCGACCTCCAGGTTTGGGGAAAAATGACTGAAAATGCTTTTGGGGACCCTAAGTGGGGAGTGTGTTAGGTGTTATGCACTGAATGGGCCACGTTGACCTGGGGTATTGGTACAACCTGGGGACCCACGTTGGGTGCTGTGGAATGCTGAAACACTGATCCTGGAGCTTCAAGGCACGCAGTGTGCTCCACAGGGTGCATCCGTGAGATCTGAGGTGGAAATGCCACTGGGTGAACTGGACTCCATCTCAGACACACTTGTAACCTGAGGACTTAAGTCAGAAAATGCATGGTGTCTGAGGAAGGGAAAGACAGCTGTAACAACATTGTTGAACTGTTGGTAGGTGGAGAAACATGGTCCTGCTACATCAATGCCCTCTACATTGTAATAAAATAGGTATTATTCTGGCAAACTTATGGCAGATATTCTCAATGATTATTATTGTAAATTTCCCTGACAATTAACCCCCAATGTTTGTGTAAGTAGCACCCATAGACAAAAGGATTGATCTTATACAAGTGAATAATTCAGGTACTGTGATATGGAGTTAGACTACATTGGCCCGATATCCCTCTCTCAACAGGGCTTTAAAAAATAAGTACCAGTGGTGAATCAAAGACAATGTTCAGAGAGTATCATTATGCCCCAGGGGGGATGATCAATAAGACTCTCTACCATAAATTAACAAAGAGGTTTTGAAAGGGAGTCAAAGGCAGATAAAAAAAATAAAAAGCAGATCCAGGAATGGATTTTGGGCTCACACTAAATCCTAGCTCCAATTTAAGAACAATTAGTTCTTACATCACAGCCCTGCTTGATACTCACCTTTAGGAAGGAAGCACAGAAATACGGGTGCTACAGAAAAATGTGGCAAAGAAATTAGATGGTACCCGGCTATCAGATAAAATAGCGTCTGACATCTTAAAAGCTTGTCTCCAAGCAAGCAACTATCTAAATGAGATGTCAACTAAGATGTCAACATGGGAGAAGCCCACCATCATCAGTCACCGTAGGATTGTAAATCATAGAATTGAAGTCTAAGGTGGGATTAGAATCAGAGTCTAAATTGTGAAAGTCTATGGATGACATTGGGACCCAAGATACATTTGAGGGAACTGCATAGGAAATAAGCCTCCAGTGACCTCCCTCTATCCATCATTGAGGGCTGGGAGGAGAGTGGTCACTAAGCAGAGTGCACTGGAGAGAGGAGGACAGAAGACCAAAGGGATAAACCTGACTTGAATGGTTAAAATGTTGTCAGTCAAGCCCCCCTCTGATGCACACTGGACCTGACCTAGTAGTCAACGTTTTCTGTATTTTTGTTTTTGTTTGTTCATATTAGGGTTTATCTCAGAGGTGTTATATCATTGAGGGTCACCCTCTTGAAGTTGTATTATATGTTTTTCAGTATATGAAACTCAGGATTAATGAACCTATAGGGACAGCAAGTAGAATAAAGGTTTTGGTGGTGGTGGGGGGATGTGTAAAAGGGAGATGATCTCAAAAATTCCAGGAAGTAAAAGAATATTTACTACCAGTGATTGTGGTAGCAATTGTACAATATTGCTTGCCATGATTGAACTATGGAATGATATATGTATTAACTTCCAGTTAATAATGAAAAAATTTAAGAAGTACAACCAGAATGCTCCATAGAAGCAAGGTTGTTGAAGCTTCAACTCGTGTACTTTAGATATATTATCAGGAGAGAGCAGTCCCTGAAAAAAAACCAATTCATTTTTTTCAGGAGAGACGAGTCTCTGGAGAAAAACATTTTGCTTGGTAAAGTAGAGGGTCAGCGATAAAGCTGAAGACCCTTAAAGAGATGGATTGACCCAGTGGCTCCATCGATGGGCTCAAAGATTACACAGATTGTGAGGATTGTTTAGGATTGGGCAATATTTTGCCTTTTTAGATAGTCAGGACTGACAGGATGGCGCCTAACAACAATAATAACAATGATTAATAATTGTGAGTATATTATATCTCCTCCCTATTTTTAAATTAGTTTGGTTGTTGTTGTTGAATTGTTGGAATTTTTTTCTGTATTGTAGAGATTAGACTCATATTGGATATTTTGGTCCTAGATCTTTCCCCCCAATAGCCTATAAGTTGTGTTTTCACTCTTTTGATGAACATGACAATTTAATTTTTAGGAGTTCTGAGATAACAAATATATCTTCTGTTCATGCATTTATAGTTATGTTTGATCATCTATCTTTAAAAAAATTATCTTTTGTAGTTTTCCTCCCATATTATCTTCTAAAAACTTTATAGTTTTAGCTTTAACAGTTTAGTCTTTGATCCATTTTGAGTTAGCTTTTGTTTATGGTCAGAGGTATGGATTCTGTTTCAGTTGCATGAAAATGGATATCCAATTTTGTCAGCACTGTTCTTTAACCCTTGTCAAAAATTAGCAACCTCTAGATGGGTAGATTTATTTCTGAATTCTCAATCCTATTCCACTAGTCTATGTATCTGTCAGTAAGCCATCACCAGTCCCTTTTGATTAATTAATTAATTAATTAATTAAGCAGATCACCAGTCCTTTCTTCTGAGACCCCACTGGGGGAGTTGGAATCACCAGCTTTTGGGAGAGTTGTTGAGTCCTTAATTGGGCTGCTCAGAGACTCTCTAACTGTACAGTTATAGTTAGGAGCACATAAAGAGTAGAGGGAGGCAGACTACAAACTAACTAATGCAGAAATGATAATGCAGACATTTGGAAGTTTGGGGTTAGCAGGCTGGATTTCTGTCATGGTGTAACATGCAGCTTGCAGCTATTATTGGCTTCTGAGGCTCATATGTGTTGGAAGCAATAGAGGAGTGGAGTGATCTTATGAGAGCCGCCCCACCCCCGTTTTTACTGACTGCCTAATAATAGAAAGCTTCTCTTCCCAACTGTGGCCCTATTCTCATCCTCGGGTGTCTATAGCGTTATTGGCAGGACAGGATAGCTTAGGAAAATGCCAGAAGGAAGCAGAGTTTATCTCCTGTCCCATTCACTGGAAAAGAGCAGTCTGAATCGGGCTAGTCACTGGAAAGACGGTGTTGATTTTGGGGTGGGGGGTACAGGGGTTGGGCATGAGGTGAGTGAAGGCAGAAGAAGCACAGGTATTGGCATTTGTTCCAGACACAAACAGAGGTTTTGAGAGACATTAGAAGACATTTTTATCTGCAAAGCCTGTGATTGAACAATGGGTTTGCTTTCCTAAGATACCTTTTTCACCTTTTTCTGAGCAACTGGAGATTGATTTTATTAAAGCAGCAGCTGCTCTTCTATTAAAGTAGCAGTTGTAAACAACAGCTAGTAGGAACAAGACCAGACAAGGCAGGAGGAGTTGCAGGCAAAGGCAGAGTCCCGGAGGCATGGATACAAGGGCACAGTTGGCATAGACATCTTTTGTGAGACAGGAGAGGCTTGGCAAATGGCAGTTAAGTCATCAGTGACATAATGCAGTCTGCTTATTTTAACAAGCCTCTATCAGGGAGGGGTTTAATTGTGCTGAGTAGAGACTAACTTACTCATGATAAAGTAATACCAAGGTAACTAGATATATGGATTCCTATAAAGCCTCAATGACCTCCCATAGGAACACAAATGGCAGTGAAGACCTATAATTCAAACGTAACTTTGAAGTTAGTGTAAAAAAGAAATCATAGCAGACCTACATTTTTAGTCTCTTTTATTTCCTAATTAATTTTCCATTCATCTGTTCATTCATTTTTCACTTATCAAATACTTGTTAATTATCTACTATGTACTGAATATTGAATAAACTCTGGATTTACAGAAGAAAGAACAAATCAGTCATAGAAGAAATACAACCAGATTGTTCCTTAGAAGCAAGGATGGCAAGACTTCAGCTCACTTACTTTGGACAAGTCATCAGGAAAGACCAAATGCTAGATAAGGATATAATGTTGGTAGATGGTCAGAAAAAATGACATGACATGACATGACCTGAACAAAATGGCGTGACAAGAACAGATTCTTGTAGATAGATTCAAACAAGAGATCATGGAGATGGTTCAGAACTAGGCAGCATTTAATTCTGTCATACATAAACCCAAACAACTGTCATCTAGTTGATTCTGACGCATAGTGACTCTGTGCAGGGCTTCTGAGGCTGCACATCTTCCTGAGAACAGCCAATCTCCCTTTTCTTCTGCTGATGAGGAGTGACTGGTACATCAGCAGGCCGACACTTGCCTGACAGTCCATCAGGGTCATCATGAATTAGAGATGACCTGAAGGGACTAATCGCAACCAAAAACCCAAACCAGACTCACTGCCATCTAATTGATGCTGACTCATAGCGACCCTGTAGGACAGAGTAGTACTGCCACTATGAGTTTCTAAGACTATAACTCTGTACTGCAGTGGAAAGTTCCCCTTTTCTCCTGCAGAGCTACTGGTTTTGAACTGCTGACCTTTAGGATCACAGCCAGATGCGGAACCACTATATATGCTAAATATTGGGTTTAGAGACATAAACATTAATCAGACTCTGCTTTTTGGACTTTACAGGCTGATAGAAGAATCATATAAGTAAGTTGATGTTCATCAATCGGTGTGACACAATGTTGTGATAAAGGTACTGGTGGTGCAGAAAAGTCAAGACAATCATCCCAGAGGAGCTTATCCTTAAGTTAAATATTGAAGGAAAGGTCAAACCCTAGCCAAGAGGACAAGCAAGGAAAAGTCTAGGAGTGTGAACAGACTCTAGGCATGAAGAACAGCCTGGGTCAAAGTACAGATCTAAAAGATTGCAACTCATTCAGGGAGGTGAGGCCAATCAGTATGGCTGATCCATAGAGGGCACATGCGGAAGAGACAGGAAATGACGTTATATGATTGGTAGGAAATGGCTTAGGAAGAGGTTTGGGGCTAAATTATTGTTTTGCCTTTATTCTGAAATGTCTGAGGAACCAATTCAGGGTTTTAAGCAGGAAATTTAGAAATTTCACATGGCAACACTGTAGGAGAATGAATTCCTTAGTGGCAAACTATGGAGAAGCACCCCTTGCTTGCCAAGGTGATGTGCCCATTGTGTCTGCTTTGCATGGCTTCCATTAAGATTGGGAAGAACAGGACTTGGGTGATGAAGGGTGACATGGGGCCCAAGATGACCTCTGGCTTCAGATTTGATTTAATTAATGGAGAAAAAAATCATAGAGCTGGAAAGCGGTGGCAGGAACGTCCAGTTGCAGCTGTGTGCTTTTGAATTAGCCAAGTAGAGCTATTGAGTATACGCTTGCATGTGTGACTTTTGGCCTTGGAAGAGATGACTAGATAGGAAACCATAGCTTAAAGGTAATAGTTGTCGTGCTACTGTCAACTAAATTCATGGCATCACAGGGACAGTGTATGATGCAAGGAGAGCATGGAGATGAGATTGGGGTTTTTAGCTGGTGAGTAAAGTACTGCTTTCAAAAGTGACATAAAGAACACAGCCATAGAAGTAGAGACAACAAAATCATGGGTGCCAAGGGAAAAAGAGCTTGGAGACAGAGAAAGCAATCACTCAGGGCCAATGCTGCAGAGATCAAACAAGACAAGGGGAAATGTGTTTACGGATTTGGAAATGTAGAGGTCATTAGTAACCTTGTGTAAAGTTTCAATTAAGAAAGGATACTAGCCATAAATCAGTAGATAGAGGAGTAAATAGAAAAGAAATACTCCGAGCAAGGGCGTATAGCCTGCTCTAAAAGAGATCTGGTGGTGAATGAGAGATAGTAGGTAGGATTATAGCCAGAAGGTTACATAAGATTGAGGGAAGTTTGGAGTTAGAAGAGACTTGAGCAGTCCATTTTCTGAAAGGAAATACTAATGTATGAGAGCTTAAAATTAGAGGTACTTGATGTGCACAAATAGAGCAGTCTGAGAGTGGAGACTTTGACTCCATTTTAAAGTTTTGACATGAGTCTGGATTCCATGATGAATTTTAACAATAGTTCCTTTAACTTCCATGTTGACCTAACCATATACCATGAAGGAGACATTGTTTTACTCTGAGGTCTTGCAGGTGCAGGAAAGGTGGGGTAGCCTAAACCCGAGGGGCCTTGATACATAGCATTATCGTGACATCTTTACAATAGATCCTTCAAGAGACAGACATGCTTCAGAAAGAAATTTGAATAGCAGGTTACCAGGAAAATATTTCCTGCCATTGTCCTGTGACCATCCTGTAATACATTGAAAAGCACTTATCTTTAACCAATCATTTGCTTTTAAGTGTTGTCCGTCTATTTCTGTTCAATATTTCTTTTGTTTTAAATTATCTACTTATTTAAATATTAAAAAATTTATTATGGATTAGGCAGGGGTTTACATTTCAGATTATTTTTGTATTCAACAATTTAAACAACGTATCAAACCTTCTAGTAGACTTTCCTGTCCCACTCTTGTGGAATATTTTTCCTCTCCCTTTCCTCCCACCCTTGGTTACCATCAAAGTTTGTTCCTTTTGGTAGGGAAAATCTTTTATCTTGATTTTTTTTTCTTTTCTAACAATGGTTTCGTACACCATTTGTCCTCTTGTGGTGGACTAACTTCATTCAACTTAATCGTCTCCAAATCAGTCCAGGTTAAGAGGTGTTTCACAATTTCATCACTATTCTTTCGTGAGACATAACATTTCATCGTTTGCATCTACCACTATTTATTTAGTGATTCTTCCATGGTTGGGCATTTGGGTTGTTTCCAACTTCTTGCTATCATGAATATTGCTGTGAAGAACATCAATGTACATGTAACTGTTCATGCTATGGTTCTTATTTCTTTAGGGTCTATATCGAGTAAAGGGATTGCTGGGACATAGGGTATTTTTATTCACAGCTGTTTGAGGAAGCACGATATTGATTTTCACAGTAGTTGTACAGTTTTACAGTCCCATCAGCAATGTATAACATTTCCAAATTTACTACACCCTCGCCAGCATTTGTTATTTTCTGCTTTTTGAATGTTGCTATCAATGACAAGAGGCCCCCTGCTGGCATAGTAGGTTACGTGTTGCGCTGCTAACTGCGAGCTGTACCCCAGGAGAAAGATGAAGTTTCCTACTCCCGTAAGGAGTTACTGTCTCACAAATCCACAGGGGCAGTTCTACCCTGTCCTACAGGGTCATTATGAGTTGGAATGGACTTAGTGGCAGTGAGTGTGAGTTTTGAGTGTCTCAATGCTATCTCACCATTGTTTTGAGTGACTAGGGATGGTGAGCATTTTCTCATGTTTGCTGGTGTCTTGGATATCTTCTTTGGTGAACTATCTGTTTATGCTCCTGCCCATTTTAAAATTGGACTAATCTTTTTTTTTCTTGTTGAGATGTTGCAGTTTTCTAGATTTCATACATTAGTCCATTGTCTGATATATCATTGTGAAAAAATAATTCTAGTTATAGGTTCTTTTTTTTACTCTTTTGATGCACTCATTTCTTTATTTTTAGGAGAGCTCAGTAATCTATTTTGTTTTCTGTTGTGTTTGGGGTTTTCATTATGTTTGATAGTGTGTTTATGCCATGGATTAGGGCCATCAAGTGTGTCTCTGTTTTGTTATTGATGATCTTTACAGCTCTAGTGTTTATATTTAGGTATTTGATCCATCTTGACTTCGGTTTTGTGTATGGGGTCAGTTATAGATTCTGTTTCAGTCTTCTGCAAATGGAAATCCAAAATTTCAACCATTTGTTGAAGGGACTATCTCATTCCCATTTAATGTATTTTTGCTCTGTTAAAAATCAGTTGTCTGTAGGTGGATGGCTAAAATAGGTGGATCTCTCTTTTATACATACCTGCCTTTGATTTCCTTGATTTTCCTTAAGCCAATTATGATTTTGTAACTTTTAGTTCCTGCTCCAAGTGCACAAAAAGTCTTCTTTCTCATAGTCTAACTGAGTACCTATTTTTACTCTATGTATTTGTATGTCTTCCTGCTCTATACCATTTATATTCCTCAATAAACCACCTTTCATTCTCATGTAATCAGACTCCATGATGTTGCTATATGACAATAGATTACAGCATAAGAGAGAAGGGGGATGAGTGATGCTATAACATTAGGACTCAGGTGCGAGAGGACAAGACAATGTCAAGGGGATGGACATTTGGGTAGGAAGAATTATTTCTGAATGGAGGAGGGACATTTCTCACTGAATTAAGACTGTATGGAAATAGCCCAAAGACAACTGTTGAGGAGGGTTAGGAAAGAAAGATGAATGGAGATAGGAAATAGAGGAAGGACGTGCAATGAGTGATATTACATTGTGGGCGTTGCAATCAATGAGATGAAGTTCAATGCTTACGAATTGTTGAATGGAAAGCTGATCTGCTATGTAAACCATCACACAATTCACAACAAGATGCTCAAAAGAGTGCTTGGAACTGCAAGTCCTTTTGTAGGTGGTAAAGGGACAAGCTTAGGAACTTCTCTTATTGGATGGTTTTAATTTTCTCAGAGAGGCAAAAGACAGGGCTTTCTACTCCCGAAAAGAGTTACAGGCTCAGAAACTCTCAGGGAGCTCTTCCACCCTGTCCCATAGGGACACTATGAGTTGGCATTGACTCAGTGGTAGTGAATGTATTTTGTTTTTAAGAGAAAGCAAAGTTGTTTCTGAAAGTACCCACAGAGGAGGAAGAGAGTTTGAGGAGAGTAGCAATTCTTTGGCAGTGCCGTCCGTGCAGATAAACCCACCTCCCTGTCACTGCGACTATTCCCACTTACAGTGACCTTCTGCAGGGTTTCCAAGGCTTTGAAAGTCCTAATGAGAGCAGACAGCCTCCTCTTTCTCCCTTTGGGTGACTTGTGGATTTGAACCACCAGCTTTTCAGTTAGCAGTCCCATGCTTTTGAGGGACACAGATATTGTTGTTGTTGTTAGGTTCTGCCCGTTCCGACTCATAGCAACTCTATGCATAGCTGAATGAAAGACTGTCTGGTCCTGCGCCATCCTCACGGTTGTTCTTATGCGTGAGGCTATTGTTGCAACCACGGTGTCAATCCATATTGTTGCAGCCACCATGTCAACCCATCTCATTGAGGGCCTTCTCTTTTGGCTACCCCTCTATCAAGCATGATGCCCTTCTCTAAAGTTTGGTCTGTCCTGACAACAAGTCCAAAGTATGTAAGACAAAGTATCATCAGCCTTGCCTCTGAGGAGCATTCTGGCTGTACTTCTCCCAAGACAGATTTGTTGGTACTTTTGGCAGTCCATGGTACTTTCACATTCTTTGCTAGCAGCACAATTCGAATGCATGGATTCTTCTCTGGTCTTCCTTATTCAATGTCCAGCTTCCACATGTATATGAGGTGATTGAAAACACCATGGCTTGGGTCAGGCACACCTTAAAGCTCAAAGTAACATCTTTGCTTTTCAACACTTTAAAGATGAGAGGTCTTATGTGTGAATTTATCTAATAGTGCTCATCACCCTAACGTCGAGGGTTTGGACTGATACAGGGATGAGGTTTGTTGAGCAGGTCTGAGAGAAGAACAAAGGAGCAAAAGATAAGAGGCAGTGGCACTATGGCCCACAAGAACAAAGTACAGGTTGAAAGAGGTTGCTAGATTTAGAAAATATGTAAACAGGAGAGGGATTAAATATTTTGTTGAGGAATAATAGATTTGTTAGAAATAAAGGAAAACACAGTAGCATAAATGTGCATTTATGATTTTAAAAACTCCCTTAGCTCTTGGTTATTGAAATTTAAAGATTTGAAAGAGGAACATTTCTAGTGTTAAAATTGCAATGAAATTTATTAAAGTTGAGCACGTCCAGAGATTATGATGAGGTCAGGGAGTTAAAGTCATTCTGATTAATGATAGTCTTGAAGTGAGAAAGGAGACAGCGAGCCCCAAAGTCTGTTAATGTGGAGGAGCTTGATTTAGGTGTCAGTAATACAGAGAAATAGAGTGGGATATCACAAGCACACACTCTATGGAGACTAGTTTCCCAAAAGCAAAACCACTGCCCTGGAGTTGGTTCTGACTCTCAGCAACTCATAGGGTTTCTGAGGCTGTACCTCATCATGGAGCAGACAGGCTCATCTTTCTCCTGAAGAGTAGCAGTGGACTTGAAACAACGATGTTGCAGTTAGAACTAGGTAATGTAAATGAGTGAAGGAAACCAAATCTAAAAGAGGACACCTGATTTAAATGGGGCAGCTCCTACTCAGATCTTTCTCTCTCTACACACACACACACACACAGAGAGAGAGAGAGAGAGAGAGAGAGAGAGAGAGAGAGAGAGAGACTTCCAAAAGTTCATGGACAAACTCAATTTTCCCATCAACTTTTTGAAGCCGCCTTGTACATAGCCACTACTGTCAATTCCAACTCTCAATGACTGTCAAACTTTATTATGAGTTGAATTGGAAGTCTATCAGCTTTCCGTTCAACAGTTCATACACAGTTTGTTTCATCTCACTGATTGTAATCTCTATAATGTAACATCCCATTTTCCCGGTTTCTTATTTTTGTTCCTCCTTTTGAGATGGGTCTCTTGTTTTCATCTTGTGTTTGAGGGAATGTCTTAGCATGTCACTCAATATCTCATTAGGAACCAAGAACAAGAAAAGGATCCAGTTATATGTCTACATTTAACATGCCCTTTATTGGTCTGTCATTTTTCACAGTTGCTACTAACCTAAGTAGGATATAGATAGATCATTGTCTCTGTGGACTCTGTTATAAGGCAGACTTTAAAACAATGTGAATATCTTTACTCCATCATCCCTAGACTATGGTCAGACATCACTGATTTGATTAGGTGTACAAAACTGGGGGTGGTTGGCAGCAGTGGTTTAGTAGTAAAATTCTCATCTTCCATGCAGATAAACTAAGCTTAATATCCTGTTCACATACCTGTGTCTGATACCTGGGTTCAATTCCCAGTAATGTACTTCATATAGAGCCACCACCCATTAGTCAATGGAGGTTTGTGTGTTGCTATAATGCTGAATAAGTTTCATCAGAGCTTTCGGACTAAGACAGACTAGGAAGAAAAGTCTGGGATCTACTTCTGAATATCAGCCAATGAAAAAAATCTGATCCTGTTGTATTGTGGGACCGCCATGAGTCCATGGTCACCTGCATGGCAACTAACAACAACATACAAAGCATCAGGAAGCCATTACCACTCAGTCAGACTTGGCACACAGATAAACTAATATTAACATAATGTTCCTATCATTTCCAAAAGTTTGTGAATTGTTGAACATTTTGGGGGGCGTCTAAAGTGCAGGCATGCTGTAACGTTCCAATTCAGTTTTGCCCTCTCAAGATTTTTTCAGGGGAGATTTTTTTGTGTGGTGGTTGTTGTTGTTTTTGAATATATGCTTTGTATGTTCTCAGAAACTTCTTCCCACCAGTAACGATGTGTGTTAAAAATTTCCAGTAATGTGCTCAGAGATCCTGAGTAGGAACTAATGTAACGTTGCAGGTGAACAAAGGAAACCTTTCATCTCTTCCCAGGTATGTCTGGTTTCTGGCAGCTTGGCCATTAATAGTTGAGAGCCTGTTTGCTGCTTGAACACAGGAGGGTTGTTAAACAGCTCTCTGCCCTTTAAAAAAAGTGAGAGCTGATTGGGAAGCTTCTAGAGTGAGGCATGAACTGAAAATGCCATGCATGTTTAGCTATATGGTATATTAGCACATTTACTGAAGTGTGCACTTGTGTTCTGTGAACTCTTTCTAAGTTGAGGCATTCTTGCTGTTGAGCGATTTTCTTTTGGGTATTTGAATACCCAAATGCCTCATTCATATTCAAATACCCCTTTGAGCACATTTCTAATTTCCTTTATAAGCAAAACATACTCTTTCTTTGCAAGAACTGTTTTCAGCTTCTCACCCCCACATTCTTCACTCAGCCAGCTGTTTCCATTGCTGAAAGCCCTGGGGCCAGACTCACGTGGCAGGAGGGGAAGGAGAACAGCTGAAGTTGGAACAGGGAGCTGCCTTAACTGCCAAAGTCCACTTGAGTCTGACGCAATGCAACTGCATTCTCCATTTGTAATTTGTTCCTCTTCTACTTTGGGGTTTCAGCGTCTACCCGTTCCTTCCATTTTTCTAATCCCCCCCACCCCAACCTTCCCTCAGTTTCCTGAAATACTCTACCTTCTTGATTCTGTAAGGCTTTCAATTTGCCTATTTCACCACAACTCACTGCTCCTCTGGATCATGCTCGCACTTGTTCCCAAGAGGCTGCCTGCTCTCCTAGTGACCTACTTTCTACTTGTTCCTGTCTCTGGCTCTGAATCCTGTTGTCTGGCCCTGGCTCTGGCTGCCTGCCTGACATAAATTGCCTTACAGCCTGATGTGTCATGGATTCACTGATTTTCTGTGGCTCTGAAACAGCACAAGCTGAAAAATCTGTGACTTTTTTGTTTATATTTTCCTCCAGTTTTCCCCCCGTTACATAGTGCTCTGTGTGTAAAAATCTCAAACTAAAGTTGCGGTATGAACAGCAGCCTCCACTTAACTTAAAAGCCAGTTGGGGTTAAAGCTTGCCTAGATGGAGTGGGTAATTCCCAGACAAGGAGCGATCTTCTAAGTCTGAGAGAAAGGAGTGTCTGATGAGGGCTGTTGATCAGATTTGACCTTGCATAGTGTGCATTGCCTTTGTCAGGTGCCATCACATGGCCCCCGATTCATGGCAACCTCCTGCACAACGGAATGAAATGCCAGCTTAGGAGTTATCCTTGTGGACCAGGTGTCGATTGAACCACTGTGATCCTGAAGGGATTTGTTGTTATTAGTGGTGGTGGTATTTTGGTCTCAGACTTGTGGTGGCTGTGCTCCATGGGAAAGTGATCCATCATTAGGCCTTGGGACTAATTGTTTCCTTGTGGGTTTTTTTTTCACTCTTCTTCACACAAGATAGACAGAGACCAATAGTTGCATCTCTGATGGCCACTCACTAGCTTTTTAGACCTTCGTCCCTACTCACCAAAGTAGGAGGTAGAACATTATCTTTGTGGTCTATGCTATGACAATTAACTTAGATGCCCCCCTTCTGCCCATTATGGTCCTACACCCTCACTGAGTTCAGTGACATGGTCTATCAGTGTTTTGCTACAGCTAAGAAGTATATATAACTTTACCCCCACTCTCCATGCTCTACTATGTACCTATGTTTGTAGAAGAATTCTCTGGCAAACCCATATACCATCATGGCTATACTTTTAAAAAAATCATTTTATTGGAGGCTCTTAGAGCTCTTATAACATCCATGCATCAGTTATATCAAGCATATTTGTATATATGTTGCCATCATCATTTCCAAAACATTTTCTACTTGAGCCCTTGGTATAAGCTCCTCTTTTTCCCTCCTTCCCCCACCCTCCCACCATCGTGAATCCTTGATCAATTATATATTGTTATTATTATTTAGTATCTTGCACTGTCCGTGGTCTCCCTTCACCCACATTTCTGTTATTTGTCCCATTCAGAGGGGGGCTATATATCCAATCTTGTGAAGGGTTCCCCCTTTTCCCCCTTCCTCCACCCCTCATCCCTACTCTACCCTCATGTATCGCTACTCCCACTACTGTTCCTGAGGGGTTTATCTGTCCTGACTTCCATGTGTGGAGAACTCTTATCTGTACCAATGTGTGTTCTCCAGTCTAGCCAGATTTGTAAGATAGAACTGGCTCGTGGTAGTGGGGTTGGAAGCATTCCGGAACTAGAGCAACGATGTGTGTTTCGTCGGTGCTATAGTGCACTTTGGTTGAAACATCCCTTCCTTATAACCCTTCTGTGAGGGGATATTCAATTGTCTACAGATGGGCTTTGGGTCTCCACTCCAAACTCCCTCATTTGCATCGATATAGTTGTTTGTTTTGCATCTTTTGATACCTGATCCTGTCGATACCTCATGATCACACAGGTTGGTGTGCTTCTTCCATGTGGGCTTATTTACTTCTCTGCTGGATGGCTGCTCATTCAACTTCAAGTCTTTAAGATCCCAGATGCCCTATCTTCTAATAGCTGGGCACCATCTGCTTTCATCACCACACTTCTTGTCTTCACTTTTGAGCTCATTATATCTTCAGCGATTGTGTGGGAAGGTGAGTATCAGAGTGCATTGCTGTATTTCTATTTGCTATCCCATACCTGTTCAGCTTACGTATGTATCCACACTTGTAAATTAGTATTTATTATTACTGTTGGTGCAGTATTATGTTGGAATCGACTCTATGGCAGTGGACTTGGGATATGTAGT
Source organism: Echinops telfairi (assembly GCF_000313985.2). Classification (NCBI taxonomy): domain Eukaryota; kingdom Metazoa; phylum Chordata; class Mammalia; order Afrosoricida; family Tenrecidae; genus Echinops; species Echinops telfairi. Next base: position 17,726,670 of record NW_022111327.1, on the reverse strand, counting down.
AGTATTTATCATTGCTATCTTTTATTCTTTTCTATCTCTTAGTGTCTTGGTTATGTTGTGCTTACCGCTACCTTATTGTATATTGCTTTTCTCTTCACCTAAGTGTCTATTTTCTAGTTAGTGACCCTCGCTCCATCCCTGGTAACCATCAAAGAATGTTTCTTTTGCTGCTGATGAGAATGTGTTAAAACTACCTTACATGACGTGGAACTGCCTTGCAAGACATGGTACTACCTTACAAGACTTGGAACTTCATTGCAAGATGCTGAATGACATACCACCTAAAAACATAACTGAGTCCATTTTGAGAGAGACTAAAAGCCCAGTAAGAAATGCTGAATCACTGCAGACTCACTGAAAAGATGTAAATCCCCTACCAGGGTGGCAGCCAGAAGTTCCCGAGACACATCTGGGGAGCCCTGATAAGACCTTGAATGATGTCAAAGAGCCAGCAAGACCACCTATTAAAGGCATGGGTAGAAAGACTGAACTCAGAGAGCTAGGAACCAAGGCGAAGACATCAGCTCCTGCTCTCTCCAACTCTACCCGGGTGAGTACACTGACGAAGGCAATGTCTAACAGGACTGAGGACCAGTAACTGATATGATGCTGAATTAATCTTGTGTTACCCTTATAGCTATTGACTTAAGTAAACTTTAAGATTGTTATATTGTTTGATGTGTGTTTGTAGTGAATAAACCAAGCATTCAAAAATGTCAAAGAGCATTAAGTAATTATTGATCACACCGCTCATGCATAAACGTTTGCTTGACTTTTTATAACAATGATCTCATACAATCTTTGTCCTGGCTTATTTGACTTATTTCACTCAGCATAATGTCCTCCAGGTTCATATACTTTGTGAGACACGTTGTGGATTCACCATTATTTTTTTAACATTGTGTAGTATTCCATTTATCCATTCACCCATTAAAGGGCAGTAGATCTGTTTTTTTTTTGCTATTGTGGACAATGCTGTGATGAACATACATGTCCATATATTATTTAGTATCACAGGTATTATTACTTTAGGATATGGACCTAGTAGTAAGATTACTGGATCATATAGTATCTCTAGTCCTAGATTTTAAAGGAAATGCTTCCATATTGTTTTCTGCAGTGGTTGCGTTAATGGAGTGTGTGTGTGTGGGTGGGGGGAGGGATTCTCACCTCCACCTGGGGCCCTCTCAGAATCATAGGGTGAGTTCTTGCCTGTCCTTGGTAAGAATATGTAGAGATGGCACTTGAGTTATAAAATGCACAGAAAGATTTTGTTTTGCGTTCACACAAAAGGGGGCCCTAAGAATTGCTTCTTGTAAAAGACTGCCTCCCCCAAAAGATGTGGGGAGAGAGTTTTATAGAAACATAGAAAACACAGAGATCATACATATTCTTTTTTGGGGGGGGTGTGTTATGCATAATGGGCTGAGATAGATCATAGTAAGGAAGAGACAATTGAATATATTGCTTCACAAATAGGCCCTGGTAGTATAAAATGATGTAATTCCAGTTAATTATGGTTCATTGATATGAATTCCAACCTCCTGAGGTCAGTTGGAGGATGAGGTCATGTCTCCTGGGCATGCCTGAGATCTAGTTCTGACTAGTTGCTCCTTGAAACTTATATCAGGAATGACAAATTCAAGAAGTATGGCATTGCAATCATCATCAAAAAGAACAGTTCAAGATCTATCTTGAAGTAGTAAGCAATATTTGATAGGATGATACCTGTATGCCTACAAAGGAGAAGAGTTCATTCAATTATTATTTAAATTATAACTAACCACTAAAACCAGTGATGAAGACATTTAAAATCTACCAACTTCTGCAACCTGAGATTGATCATACAGTGCCTGTAACAATGAGCTGAAACTTAAAAACAATTGTGAGGATGGGGGTAGAACTAAGCAATATTTTGTTCTGTTGTTTATAAGGTCATTATCAGTCTCAGTCTACTAGACTGCACCTCACAACCATTAACAGTGGTTAATCATCAGTAACAGTTCCCAGTATTTTCATTATTTCAACAAATCTTTACTTACTTGCTGGTCATTTGAATGTCTTTTTAGTGAAATGTCTGTTCATGTCCTCTGTCCACTTTTCTAATTAGATTCTTTATCATTTTGTCGTTCAAGTACTGGAGGTTTCTATAAATTTTAATGATTAGTCCCTTACCAGATATGCAATTGCCCAGAGATATTTTTTGAGCCTGTATGTTTTCTTATTCCTTGTAAGCATGTAGATATTATCTTATCATCTAATACAGCATTTGACTTCAAGATAAATCTTAAAATGTTCTTTTTGATGATGAATGTGATGCCTTTCCTCTTTAATTTATCATTTTGGTATAGGGAATCACATGATTTTAATATTAAAAATGGCCAACACTAGTCCATTACAGCTCACTAATGCCAAGGGTAATTATTTCTAATTTCTAAGGTGAGCATCATGGAATTCCAGTTTAATAGAACAAAGTGTTCTTGCATTGAGGGAGTACTTGAATGGAGCCCCAATGTCCATCTGCTACCTTAATACTAAACTAATACATATATACACATAGATCTATTTCCACATCCTCATATATAGATATATATATATAAATATATTTCTGATTTTTTGAATTGGGCTATCTTTAGGGTGTTAGGTGGTATCTCATAGTTGTTTTGATTGCATTTCTCTTATGGCTAATGATCGGGAACATTTTCTCATATGTTTATTGGCCATGCGGATTTCAGACTCTGTGAAACTTCTGTTCAGGTCCTTTGCCCACCTCCTCAGTGGGCAGTTAGTTTTTCTCTTATTGTAAACTTGCAAGGTATTGTAGATTTTATTAATAAGGCCTTTGTCTGATGTGTCATTGCTAAAGATGATTTCCTAGTCAGTGGACTCCCTTATTACTCTCTTGGTGAATTCTTTCGATGTACACAGGTGTCTTATCTTCAGTGTGTCCCACTTGTCTATTTGTGACTCCTCTATGTTTGTATCCTTTCCTATTTCTGATAGACCATGTATTCCCTTTGCCAAGGTTCTCAGGTTTGTCCCAATTCCCTCATTAATGGCCCTAATTATTTGTGGTTTTATTTCAAGGTCTGTGATCCACCTTGAGTTTATTCTTGAGTATGGAGTGAGGTAAGGATCTTGCTTCATTTTTCTGCAGGTAGATATCCATTTTTTTCCAGCACCATTTATTGAAGATGGCATCTGTTTCCCATTTAATATTTTTTGGGCCCTTATCAAAGATAAGTTGCCCATATGCTGTTGTTTTTATTTCTGGGTCTTCAGCTATTTTTCATTGGTCTGAATATCTGTCATTATGCCAATACCACACCGTTTTGACTACTGTGGCCATATAGTACGTGCTAAAGTCAGGTAGAGCAAGCCCTCCCACTTTGTCCTTCTTCTTGAGGAGTTCTCTGCTAATTCTGGACTGATGAAGATATTTTTTAAATAACAAAAGCTGTATTGGTGAGAAAAAGGCCAGGAAAGGTATACTTATGTTTTGTTTTTTCCCCACCACTGCAGTGCATTTTCTCATCCTTTGACATTAGCAAACCTTACCTTATACTCACTATAGTCCTGAACTTTCCCTTGCAGGCTTTTTTTTGTTCCAAAAGAGCAGTTAAAAGGAATATAATTTGAGTTTCTTGTGGGTACCAAAACTTCCATTTTGATGTGATGGAAACCAAAGAGCACAGAATTCTTTGAATTAATGCTAAGAGAGATGGAAACACTGTCTTTAAAAATGTCTAGACCTATGCGTTAGGCCAGATAGACTAGAGAAACAAATCCAGGGACACACATACAGTATTTGTGTTAGAAAGAGCTTTATATCAAGAAACTTCATATATCAGGAAAATATCCCAGTCCAGTCCAATTCATGTCTATAAGTCTGACACTAGTCCATAAGTCCCTCTTCAGATTCATGCAGCCACATTTAATGATGCAGAATGCAGGAAGATGACAGGCCCATGGGTGCAAGGTCATGTGGATCCAATGACAGTTTATCTCAGGGCTTTGGCAGGTCTCAGAGTGGCGCACAGGCATGAAGGTGAAGGCAGAGAGAGAGGGGAGGTTCCCAGGACTCTCCTTATGAGAAGGCCACACTCACAAGGAGGCACCATTTGGCTGTCACCTGATTGACAGGCTAGACTCCAATCTTACTGTCGGAACCTGATGAAGAGTCGAACAGTCCTGAAAGGGGGAGTGAGGATTAAGCAAAAAAGAGAGACAGAAAGTATTGGGAGGGCAACAGTGAATCCTGAAGCCCCGAGTTTATTCTATATCTTCCTTTTATACACGCAGAAACAATCCGGGATTATAATTAGTATATTATGACAATACATCAGCAACTCTATATTCAACCAACGCAAGCATTCTTTGATAAAATGTTAACATCCTGATTTCCTAGAACTCGCATATGACCTTATTCTTTTTCTTAGTCTCAATGTCAAACCGCAGACGCAGACAGCAGATACTGACACCTGGGTCAGGATATCTCAGCTGTTTCAAGGCTGAGTCTTAATGGCCTTCAACACCCTACACTTTATTGATCAAATTTACATAAAATTATGCAAGTACCACACCTATGTGCACAATATGTTGAGAAACAATAGCTTCACATTTTTACAGTTATGTTTAATAAAAGTTCAAATGATTTATGACAATATTTCTACTTACCCTCATATAAATTAATCGTATGCTTGTCTGTTGAATCCTGACTTTTTTGTCATGTTTAGTTTGATGTACGTATCTGGTAAGATTGGATGAGTGTGCTCCTAGGGTTGATAGTTTGATCACACTGGAGTGCTCACCGCCGTTCTCCATGTGGGTGGGGTAGCGGCTGGGTTCATAAGTGGTAAGGTGCTAACCAGCAGGTTGACAGTGAAAACCAACCAGCTGCTCTGCAGGAGGGAATTTCAGAATGGGGGCCATTTCTTCTGGTTTTATGGCAGTGGAGGCAGTTGTTCATGGAGGCAATTAGGTACACTTTGCATATCTTCTTATTCCTTGCTCTCCTTCTGCCTTTGTTGCTCTAGACAAATAGAGTACAATTGTCATTCTGGCACTGTCTTTGTAGGTGATTTCTCCTGAAGAGAGACTAGGTGGGTTCAGACTGCTAACCTTGCTGTTAGCAGCAAACACTTAACCATTGGGTCATCAGGTTTCCTTAATTTGTTCAGTAGGTGACATTTTTATCATTGTCTAATACTTCTAGTTCAATTGGTTCAACTGTCCTCTATTAGAGCTTATTTGACAACATGACCAGATACCCCTATGCCTATTGTCTCAATCTGGAGAAACTCTATTAGGATACATAAGACCAATATTGTTGTCAAACATTGCTTAGAATTTGGAGAAGTCATGGATAGTCCTACATTGGTGGAGAGTCACTCCAAACTTTTTGATGTGCATACTGTTCCCTCTTCTGGCTGTGATCTTAACATACTCTTTTCTTAGCTCTTTTAAACCTCAGCTCAACCATTGCTTCCTTGAGAAGTTGTCCCTGTTCCCCTGATCAAAATTATACCCCCATTATTTGTTTTCCTTTTCTTCATGAAATGTATACTCCTGCATCTAATTGTTCATTTAATTTTATGACTCACCTGTTATATTTGGTGCTCTAAGGGGTTATCTATTGTTTATTAATTAATGTCTTGTACACATATGTATGTCTAGTACTGGCACAGTCCCAGCTACACAGTGGGCCTTCAGTTGGTATTGATTAATAACTGATAGACATGCCTTTACATACCAGAAGGAAAAATAAAAGTATATGAATATGTGTCGTGAACAGGTTTGTATAGGGTGCAAAGGGCAAGAATGTTCCTTTTATCCATGGAAGTCAGAAATAGCTTCTCTTGTGACATAATGATTGAGCTGATTCTTAGAAAATGGAAAGCAAACTCATAATTAGATGACATAAAACCAATGTAAATTATTAATCATGTATTTGATTGTCTTGTGTCTGCTTTCACCTGCTGGTATAGCCCACTAAACTAAAAGCATTATGAATACAAACATATGCTTCTTTTGTTTATTTTTTATCCTCAACAATGAACACATAGTAGGTAGTACATAAATGTTTATCAGATGAGTAAATGTCTAAACCTCACTTCTATCCTATTCCTCCATAAAGTTTTTTTTATGACTTATCTTTAGAGATGTCTTTTTAAAATAATAAAAAAAATCATTTTATTGGGGCTCATACAACTCTTATCACAATCCACACATACATCAATTGTGTAAAGCACACTTATACATTCGTTGCCCTCATCATCTCAAAACACTCGCTTTCCGCTTTGGCTCCTTGAATCAGCTCCTCATATTTCTTTTATTTTCCCTCACTCCCTTCTCACTCCCTCCACCCTTATGAACCCTTGATAATTTATAAATTATTATTTTTTCATATCTTACAGTGCCCGATGACTCCCTTCACCTACTTTTCTGTTGTCCATCCCCCAGGGAGGAGGTTATATGTAGATCCTTGTAATAGGTTCCCTCTTTCTACCCCTCCTTCCCTCTTCCCTCCCAGTATTGCCACTCTCACCACTGGTCCTGATGGGTTCATCTGTCCTAAATTCCCCGTGTTTCCAGTTCCTATCTGCACTGCTGTGCATCCTCTGGTCTAACCAGGTTTGCAAGGTAAAATTGGGAACATGATAATGGGGGGTGGGGGTGGGGAGCATTTACGAACTAGAGGAAAGTTGTGAGTTTCATCAATACTTCACTGCACCTTGAGTGACTTATCTGCTCCACACTACCCCTCTGCAAGGGATGTCCAGTTGTCTACAGATGGGCATTGGGTCCCCATTGCGCACTCCCCTCATTCACGATGATATGATTTTTTTCCCTTTGGTGCTTGATACCTGGTCCATTCGACCCTTCATGATCACACATGCTGGTGTGCTTCTTCCATGTGGGCTTTGTTGCTTCTGCGCTAGATGGCCGCTTGTTTACCTTCCAGTCTTTAAGACCCAGATGCTATATCTCTCGATAGCAGGGCACCCTCAGCCTTCTTCACCACACTTACTTATGCACACATTCGTCTTCAGCGTTTATGTGGGGAAGGTGGTCACACAATGATGGTTTTTGTTCTTTGGTGTCTGCTACCTGATCCCTTCAACACCTCGTGGTCACACAGGCGGGTGTGCTTCTTCCCTGAGGGCTCTGTTGCTTCCAAGCTAGATGGCTGCTTGTTTACCTTCAAGCCTTTAAGATCCTAGACACTATATCTTTTGATAGCCGGGCAGTTTGTATTCAGCGATTGTGTCGGGAAGGTGAGCATCATGCAATTCCAATTTAATAGAACAAAGTATTCTTGCATTGAGGGAGTACTTGAGTGGAGGCCCAATGTCCATCTGCTACCCTACTACTAAACCTATACATATATGCACATAGATCTATTTCCCCAATAATCATAAATATATTCACATATGTACATACCTGTATTTAAGCCTTGATGTATGCCCTTTGCCACCTCTTCTTTCCTCTATTTCCTTATGCTTTCCTCTTGTCCCACTACCATGTTCAGCCTTCATTTCGGTTTCGGTAGTTCCTCTTGGTTACATTGCCCTTGCCTCCATAAAGTTTAACTTGATACAGACTAAAGCAGGGTATTAAGACCCTGCATGGCTGTGAATTTCACCGGGAAAAGGACCTCTAGTTTTGCTTTGCCTTTATGCCAACAGCCACATACCTAGCAGCTGGGGCTTAGTAGTGCCAGAAGTTCAAGGACTGTGGTGCCTAAAATAATGTGACAATTAGTTTCAAAATTTAGATTGTATTAATTGCTTGGGATAGATTACTAAAAATTTGTAATTCTAGGCTTCATTCCTCAAAATTCTTATTTGAAAGTTTTAAAGTTATACCTTGTAATTTTTATTTTAAAAAGGTCCCAAAGCATTCTGATATAGGTGGTCAATGGATTATGATCTGAGAACCTCTCGGCCAGATTCAATTGCTCTTGCTGCTTCCATTGCTACTATTAATAACTGTCAGTTACTTGATGTTGAAAGATTACTCATGAGCTGGGCATTTTGTGAAAATATTTTTATGTATTATGTAATTCTTTTACCTACATTAGAGAGGAGATTTATGATGCGTATATGAAGTAATTAACTTGCCAAAAGTCCCATGGCAAATAAGTGGTGGAATTTTGTCTTTATCATAGATTTGTCCTATGTCAAACCCCTAACTGGCTCGTCTCCTCCCAGAGACCCATCTGTGGTCTACAAATGGGCTTTGGGTCTCCACTCCGCACTCCCCCATCATTCACTGTGGTAAGGTTTTTTTTTGTTCTGATGATGCCTGATACCTGATCCCTTCAACACCTGGTGATCGCACAGGCTGGTGTGCTTCTTCCATGTGGGTTTTGTTGCTTCTGAGATAGAGGGCCACTTGTTTACCTTCAAGCAACGATGAAAAATGCAACTTTCCTCTAGTTCCTAAATGCTTCCTCCCCCACCTGCCCACTATCATGATCTGAATTCTCCCTTGCAAGTCTGGCTAGACCAGAGGATGTACACTGGTACAGATAGGAACTGGAAACAACAGGGAATCCAGGGGAGATGATCCCTTCAGGACCAGTGGTGTGAGTGGCGATACTGGGAGGGAGAGTGGGTTGGAAAGGGGGAACCAATGACAAGGATCTACATGTGACCTCCTCCCTGGGGGATGGACAACAGCACAGTGGGTGAAGGGAGACGTTGGACAGAGCAAGATATGACAAAATAATAATTTATAAATTATCAAGGGCTTGGTGGGGAGATGGGTGTGGGAGACCTGGTAGGG
>NW_022111327.1:17699655-17716384 GCF_000313985.2 Echinops telfairi | reverse complement strand
GAATGTACAAATGTGCTTTACACAATTGATGTATGTATGGATTGTGATAAGAGTTGTATGAGCCCCTAATAAAATGATTTAAAAAAGAATCATGTTGTTGTTAGATGCCGTTGAATTGATTCCAACTCATAATAACCTATGTACAACTCCAAGCAGGATATCTTTATTTAGGGAATGGTCCATACTGATAACATGTCAAAAATATATGAGATGAAGTCTGGTCATATTCCTTTCTAAGGAGCATTCTGGCTTTGCTTCTTCCAACATAGGCTTGTTCTTTCTTCTGGAAGCCTTTGGTATATGTGTTAGTCTGGGTACTTTAAAGCAACAGAACCACAGAAACTCATGTATAAGAAAGAGTTTTATATAAAGATTAAGTGAGCATCAAGAAAACATCCCAACCCAGTGCTGCCAAAGACCACAAGTCCAACATTAACCCATATGTCCAACACCAATCCACAAAGTCCTCCTCCATCTCAAAAAACAAACAAACACACACACACTCTGATGCCAACTGCAGGAGGAAAGCCAAATCAGTGAATGTGTAAACATCTCAGTGCTGGCAGGGGTCTCCACACAGTTGCTCCAGCATCCAGGGCTGCATCAGGGTAGTTCCATGTGGCTTCTGTTCAGGGATGTCTTGCAGGAAGTGAGGTTTGCCAGCTGAAGCAGGGAACTGGCTAAGGCAGCTGAACCCGGGTCTGACATCAGAAAGCAAGAAACCTGAGAACTAGAAAGGCGAGGCTCATGGAGCCATTTATCTCTCTGCACTTCAATTAAACCCACATGTGATTATTGGCCAGGTTGACACAATGAACTATCTCACTATATTTTATATTTCTCACTAACACCATAAATCAAATAAATTAATTCTTCCTTGCTTTAATTTATGCACTGTCCAGCTCTTGTGAGCATCCAAGGTGGTTGAAAATAACATCGCTCCTTAGTTTTCAACGTGATACCTTTGCTTTTGAGTACTGCAAGTAGATCTTTTGGGACAAATTTGCCCAGTGCAATACATCACTTGGTTTATTGACCCCTGATTCCATGGGTATGGATTGTGGATTCAAGTAAGATGAAATCTTTGGCTACGTGAATATTTTTCTATTTATCTTGCTGTTGCTTTTTGGTCCAGTAGAGTTTTTTGTTTTCTCTATGTTGGGGTGCAATACATACTGAAGCATATAGTGTTTGATCTTAATTAGTAAGAAATTCAAGTCCTCTTGGCTTTCAGCAAGAAAGGTGTGTCATCTGTATTATTGCAGATAATGAGTCTTCCTCCATCCTGATACTGCTTTTCTTCATGTAATACTGCATCTCAAATAAATTATTTGCTACCCATACAGATTGAATGAGGATGGTAAACATGTGCAACCCTCAAAGCAAATATTTCTGATTTTAAACCATGTAATGTCCTCCTTCTTCTGTTGGAACAACAGCCTTTTGGTCTATAATAATAATTAAACTATACCAAATTTACTGCTGTCTAGTTGATTCTGACTCCCAGCGACCCTATAGGTCATGGTAGAACTGGCCCCCATCAGTTTCTGAGACTGTAACATTTTCTGGGAGTAGAAAGTCCTGTCTTTCTCCTGCAGAATTGCTGTTGGTTTTGAATTGTTGACCATGCGTATCGAAGCCCAATTTGTATTCACTACACCACCCGGACTCCTCAAAGCCTGCAGTTAGGATAGGAGGGATTATTATAATCCTAGTACATTCATTTAAATATATAATTGAAAACACATCCCCTTTGAAAAATGAAATCCAATCGTTTCATGTCTAGACTCTCCCATTCATATGCATATAGCTTCAGCCTTTGGAAAGGTGTATCCAACAAATCTTGGCCTTCCATCAACTATTTTGTCAAAAGAGTCTTTGCCACTTATTTAGATCTACTGCATAGCACGAAGTAAACTAAGCATGTCTCCTGTGAGACAGTGTTATCCCCATTTTATGGATAAATTCACTGAGACCCAGACAAGTTCAATAAGTAGCTCAAAATCCAATAACTGTAAATGGTGGATCTAGAATTCATGGTTGAATTTTTCACTCCAAAATCAGGGATTTTTCCCCCCCAGAGATGATATACAGACTGTTAAATCATGCAAAGAAATATATTCTGAAAACTGTTGAACATCATTAATTATTGAAGGAATGAACATTGAAAACACAGTGGGATAACACTAAAATGACATACGTTAAAATAGCCAATGATACCACTTCAGGAGTAGAATATGGAGCCACTGTTGGGAATGTAAAATGGCACAAACTTTTTGAAAACTAGTTTTGCAGTTTCTTATAAAATGAAAATACACCTATCCTATGCTCCATCAATTCTAACCCTAGTTATGTATCCAAAGAAACTGAAACATACTTCCACACAGAAATGTGTGTATGCATATTTAAAGCGGAGACAACTGGCATGCCCATTAGTAGATAAAAAAATGTAGGTTATTGATGCAATGGAATAGATACCCCTCAGGAACAAGCAAGGATGGACTATTGATACATGCAATGACATGGATGTGTTTTTAAAAATCATAGCAAGTGAAGAAGCCAACTTAAGAAAAAGTACATATTATTCAATTTTACTTATATAAAATTCTTGAAGATAAAGATGACTTTATTTTCAGAAATTAAATTTGTGACTGCCCATATGTATGAGATTGACCGTAAAAGGACACAAGATGATTTTCTTTGTTGATGGATATGCTTGAGGTGGTGATTACATGGATGTACAAGTGGAATTATTTTCAAAGCTATGTATTTAAATTTTTTTATGAATCAAACTTATCCCCTTTAAAGTACTCTCCATTACACTTAATACATTTTTTCAAATCTGCTATTCCATTCTTGGAAATGTTTTTCAAACTCATCTATTTGGATGGCTGACAGCACCTTCTTCGGTTTTTGCATCTATACTAGAAGGATCAGATTTGGAAGCTCCACTAAGATAACTGGACTTTATCTTAATCACACTTGTAGCACATTAAAGGAACTGAAATACTTCCTTGGATTTAAGGTGTGAATGACTCAATGAGAAGAGAAGCAGATTACTACTATTCCAAGTGCTAGAACAAAATATGATGAAGAACTCAAATGGTGCCTGGCTGTCAGAAAGAATAGCATTTGGAATGTTAATGGCTTTTGTTAAAACAGTCATCTAAGTGAGATGACAGCTCATGTGGAAGAAGCACACCAACTTGTGTGTGTGATCCAAAGTTTGTAATAATAAAAAAATTCAAGACTGGAGGAGGGAACAGTATTAGAGCATAAATTTTGAGCACCTAATTTGCAGAAGACCATGGATGACAATGAAGCCCTAAATTAATTTGCAGGGTTTCCAGGTGAATTCAGCTTCTGGTAAATTCTCTTTGATGATTGACCAGAATGGAAATGGCCTTGCTATCAGACAGTGCATTGGAGATTGTACTAATGTTCATCTAGTTACCACCGTATCATTTGTTTTCCCTTTTGACTAATTTTAAATTTATTGTAGTTTTTATTATTTTCTTCTATCTTTTCATTCAGAGTTTTCTGTTTTTGTTATTATTATTGGGTTTTTGGTTTTGTATCTTTTTCTGTTAAAATTTATGATTATTATTTAGTTGGGTTCTCATACATTTATCATATCATTCCTTTTTTGTTTTTATTTATATGAAATACAATAGAAACAATAACTGGATCAATAGTTTCTCAGGGTTATAGCTGGAGAAGTTGGGGGTGGGAGCTAAAAATAAGTAGCACAAGAAAGAATAAAATGTTCTAAAATTGATTGTGCTGATGATTGCACAGCTTTTTAATATGTTCAAGACATTAAATTGTATGATATGTATATTATTTATTAATAAAACTGTTAAAATTGAAAGAAAAGAAAAATTTCATGTAGACACTAGGGTCTATTGTGAATCTTGTGGCAATGTTTTCTAATTTACTCTCTGGAATCCTTATTCCATGGCAAATGCTTCCTTTACATGTTAAACTTCTTCAGGAGTTCTGCCTTAAGTTCTTGGCCTTAAAACCTCAGAAACACAGACAAGAAACTTACAACAATAGTTTTCTCTAAGGAGTCATACATGAAAATAAGGAGAGAAGAATATGTAGAAGAGAATCTATTTTGACACAAATATAAATTCCCTATTATGTGTCAGGTTGCCTGGAAGTGAGATGAATATTTTTTGTTCTCCTGTCAATTCAATGTTATTTCAGCCGGAAAGCACTCTACATTTGTATGTAGTTAGCTACCTAACTTTATGAAGGTAAACTTTGTTTTTTATAATAATGGCTTTATTCTCTATGTATTATTTACAATGTAATTTCCCTTAAGAAGAGACAGTTGGACAAAAAGAACCAAGGAGTCATACAGTTTAAAATCATGAAAGGTATGCCTTAGGGTTTTATCCTCTCATCATATTTACTTAATCTGTATGCTGAACAAATAATCAGAGAAGCTTCTCCATATGAAGAAGAGTGTGGCATCAGGATTGGAGGAAGGCTGATGAACAACCTGCGATATGCAGATGGCACAGCCTTGCTTGCTGACAGTGAGGAGGACTTGAAGCCCTTGCTGATGAAGATCAAGGATTTCAGTCTTCAACATGGAGTACAACTGAATGTAAAGAAAACCAAAATCCTTACAACTGGAACAATAGGTACATCATAATAAATGGAGAAAAAATTGTCAATAATTTTATCTTGTTTGGATCCACAATCAGTGCTCATGGAAGCAGCGGTCAAGAAATCAAACGACGCATTGCATTGGATAAATCTGCTGCACAAGACCTCTTTAAAGTGTTGAAGAGCAAGGATTCAATTTGAGGACTAGGGTATGCCTGACTCATGCCATGGTATTTTCAATTCCCTACTCTGCACATCAAAGCTGGGCATTGAATTAGGTAGACCAAAGAAGATTCAGTACATTTGAATTATGGTGCTGGTGAAAAATATTGCAAGTACTTCCAAAAGAACAAACTTTTTTTTTTTTTTGGAGAAAATACAGCCAGAATACTGCTTAGAAACAAGGCTGCTGACACTTCATCTCACAGACATTGGACATGTTTTCAGGAAGGATCAGTCCCTGGAGAGGGACAGCATGCTTGATAAAGTAGAGGGAAAGCAAAAGAAAGGAAGAACTTGGGCGAACTGAGTTGACACAGTGATCGCAGCAATGATTAGAATGGTGCAGGACTGGAGAGTGTTTTGTTCTGTTATACATAGTGTCGTTATGAGTCAGAACCAAATGATACTTAAAAATAAAAGCAGTCTCTTAAAAAAAAAGCAGTCTCTTCAATACAGGTAGACTGATACTACACATAGTACTTTATAACCTACTTTTTCACTGAGTGACTCATGGAAAATTTGACATGTTGGTAAAAAGTTTTCCGAGACATTTTTAAAAGACTATATATGTCTCCATCATATGGATGTGTTATAGTTTGTTTAACCTATACACGATTTAATACATTTTCTGGTTTCTACATATTACTATTATACCTAATGCTGCAAAACATGCATAGGTACAAAAACTTTGTGCATCTTTATTATATTTTTCCATAAAGTAGTTTTGAAATTATGTGACTATTTTAGTTGACATTATGAGAAGAGAAAGAAATCACATAAATTTCCATTATGATAACGAGATATTAAAATGCCTGTGAATTCTTCACACTTCCAAACATTGAGTATTATATTTACAAAACATGTCCGCGTTGTAAGCAAAATTATTTTGTATTCTTTGAGTGGATTTGACTGTGAATGAAAAATTTTAATATTTATTGAGCAATGTATTTTTTTAAACTAGAAATGAATGTTTAATCGAGTATTGCGAAATTCCAACACTGGAAATACTGAAATCTCTTTTGTGGCACCTTTTGTGGCACTATTCTAACTCTCCAAAAGATGACATGCACTGTTACATTTTGTTAAGTGTCCTTGTTAACATTTATTTATTTATTTATTTATTTATCTATTTTTAAACATACTTTTATTGGGGGTTCATACAACTCTTATCACAACCCATACATCTATCCATGTGCCAAGCACATTTGTACATATGTTGCCATCATCGTTTTCAAAGCATTTTCTTTCTACTTGAGCCCTTGATATCAGCTCCTCATTTCCCCCCTCACTCCCCCTCTCTCCTTCCCTCATGAGCCCTTGATAATTTATAAATTATTATCCTTTCATGTCTTGCACTGTCCGATTTCTACCTTTACCCCTTTGTCTGTTGTCAATCCCCTGGTAGGGGTTATAGGTTTCCCCCTTTCTCCCCACACCTTCCTCTTCCCCTCCTGGTATGGCTACTCTCAATATTGGTCCTGAGGAGTTTATCTGTCCTGTATTCCCCATGTTTACAGCTCTTATCTATACTCATGTACATGCTCTGTTCTTGCCAGAGTTGTAAGGTAGATTTAGGGTCATGATAGTGGGAGGGGCAGGAGAGGAAGCATTAAAGGAGCAGAGGAAAGCTGTATCTTTCATTGGTGCTGTACTGCACCCTGACTGGCCTGTCTTCTCCCCATGACCCTTCTGTAAGGGGATGTCCAATTGCTTACAGATTGGCTTTGGGCCTCCACTCCACACACATTCTCATTATGATTTTTCACTCTGGATCTTTGATGCCTGATACCTGATCGCATCGACACATGATGATCATGCAGGCTGGTGTGCTTGTTCCATGTCCGCTTTGTTGCTTCTCAGCTAGATGGCCACTTGTTTATCTTCAAGCCTTTAAGATCCAAGATGCTATATATTTTGATAGCGGGACACCATCAGCTTTCTTCAACACATTTGCTTATGCACCCGCTTTGTCTTCAGCGATCTTGTTGGGAAGGTGAGCATCTCAGCATGCCGGATTATTAGAACAAAGTGTTCTTGTGTTGAGGGAGTACTTGAGTAGAGGCCCACTCTCCATCTGCTTCCTTAATACTAAACCTATAAATATATGCACATAGATCTTTTTCCCCATTGTCATATATAAACATATTTACATATGTACATGCCTTTATTTAGATCTCTATAAATGCCCTTTGCCTCCTAGTTCTTTCTTCTATTTCAGTTTACTTTCCTCTTTTCCCACTATCATGTTTGTTCAGCCTTCATTTGTGTTTCAGTAATTCCGCTCGGTTACATTGCCCTTGATCAAGCCCTACCAGACCTCCTACATCCTCCTCACCGTTGATTTTCAGTCACTTGTTGTTCCCTTGTCTCTGGGTTTGTTCACACCCACTTCCTTTCCCCCGACTCCCCATCTCCCATGTCCCCCTGGAACCGTTGTGCCATTGTTCTCTCTTCCGGCTTATTTATCCTGTCTTTTTAAATATTTGTATGTATTTTCATAGTAAATCTGCAGTATTGTGTGTTTATGTGTGTACAGCGAAAGGGTATCATAATGTCTATACCTACTACCAGGAGTCAGTTCCAACTCATAGCAATCCTAAGTAGCATTTCTGAGGCTGTAAATCTTTACAGGAGTGGATAACTTCATTTCTCTCCCTTGGAGTAGCTGGTGTATTTGCTTTACTGACATTGCAGTTAGCAGTCCAATACTTTGTAAAATATTTCCCAATATATAGAGAATTAGGAAAATTACTTTTTTTCTCAATTATATCTTGTACATATATTTCTGTTAGTTCACCATATCTAGTCATTTCCCTATTCTTGGCACTCGGGTTATTTTCAATGTTTTGCCGTTATAATGAATGCTACAGCAATCATAATTATACATGCCTCTTTGCATCTATGTGATTTTGATTATCAGATAAATACTCATTAATATAAAAAATATTACTTGCCTTAGGTATTTATCACAGATTCACATGGAAGATGGTCAAAATAGTTGTGATCAATAACTTAACATTTTAATAATATTTGTAGCATATTGTAATATAGTAAATAAAATTGATATACTGCATGGACCAAATCTTGTTTTTAAATGTTCATGAGACCCCAAAATATTTGATTTAGTAGGTCCCAAATAAAATTTCTACACATTCCAAGAATTAAATATTAGTTTGGCTACATTTTCTGTTTACCAGGCCATAAGTTATACTACCTATACTTTTATTTTTATACCTCTAATACCCAATAAATTAGAAATGAAGACTACTCATATCTACATAATGTGCATGCTAATGATATAGTAATAATTTAAATCACAGGTTACAACTTTCAAAGATACCGACAATATGAAGTCAATGTGTCAAAAGTAATAAAGGCCAGCTCATGTAAATTCATAACTGTAAATGACTCAATCAGAAGAGTAAAGGAAATAAATGAATAAAGCACTGAAATCATGAAGCAAAAAATTTTTAAAAATCTATGACATGGAGGAGAAAGGAGTTTAAAAAGATAAATTTGGGCAATATTGATTACAAACAGAAGTGCTGAGTCTTGATTACAAAAATCCCCAAACCATTTCAGTATAAACACACATATTAAAAGAGACAAAACTCTCAGATATCAAGTCAAGAGCAAAAAGAAAAACACATTACTTACCTTACGAATTAGCATTGGTATATAAATGTATGAGATGATTAAAAAGATGTTAAAGTTTGGAAATCTTGATGAAATTGAAGATTTTGTAAGGAAATATAAATGCTCCAATAATGACTCCGTAATACTGGAAGCACGACCAAATCAATACCACACTGAAAACCCTGAAAGTGAAGTCAGCATTCTAATAAAAGACTGAGATATAGCTTCTTTTCCTCCCTCCAAATTTCTCCAGGAAAGATAATTCCCAACCTAAAAAATAGTTTCAAGGGTTAAGCACAAGTTTCAAACATGTAAAATTTATGTTTACAAAGTTAGTGTAATCCTATTATCCAAATTTGACACAGATAGCACAAGAATAGCAACAACATATTTTTTTATTTGTGAATACTAAGATAAGCCAAAAATATTACTTTTAGGATTCCAATTTATACAGGCACGTGGTTTATCACAAACAAAACATGTTCAGACAGGCCTTTCTGATCAGTGGATAGCTACAGACAAATTCTCTCAGGAAAAAAACTTCTCTTAGTCTCACTCTAGTGTTTTCAAGCAAAGATCAAATCAAAACAGTGGTTTCTGAAGGGATCTGCTGTGACAGTTAAAGGCGGCGAAGTCAACTCAGAAGGTCATGACAACAGTTTTAGGGGATTCACAAGGGTTAGTCTTGATAGATTTTTCTTGCAGGACACAGGATGATCATGAGGGCTTATTATGAAGAAATTTTAAGAAAATTGAAAACTGTACCAGTGAGAAAAAGGCCAAGACTGTTGTGCTGAGGAACTTTCCCCCCATTAGTACAATACACTTACTCATTCCGTGAGAGTAATATGGGCTATCTTGGAAGTCTTTTGCTGGAAAACCATAGCCTATTCATGTATTGCACTGACCTTTCCCCTTTAGTCTTCTTCATGTTCCCCAAACTCAAAGAACATTTAAAAGGCTCACAATTTGAGTCCTGAGAAGATGCCAAAACTACCATTTCAATGCAGTGTAAATTGAAGAGCACAGGATTCCTTGGGGGAAGGATTAGAAAGATGAAGACACTGCTTTCAGAAGTGTATAGACTTAGATAGGAGATGTTTCAAGGAAAAAAATTAGCTTCACATTATGAAATTTTTGTTTAATAATGTTTTCTGTGATTTTGTATCAATTTTTTAATTTAACTTTGTACATATGAAGAAAATACCTAATGGTTTACCAACAAGTGATTTCCAGTGCCATTTCAGGCAATAATGTCCTTTGACTGAGGGTGTTTTATCTATGAAGAGTGTTGGTGTTCATAAGTAGGAAACCTATTCATAAAATTTTTCACAATTGTCATAAAAAGCTACTAGAAAGAGAGTCAATTAAAATCTTCCATCTCTTTTCTGAAGTAAAAGGAAGAAACAACAAAGGCACACTCTTAGCATGAATATACTTAAATCATATGACAAAAACGGTGTCTCTAGTTGTGATAGGATTTTAGGTCAACTTCTCTGGGCCAGGATTCTCAGTGGTTTGCTATTTAAGAAGTAGTAATCCCCCATGATGAGATCTAATATAATGTAATCCTCAGAAATATGGTTCGATACAGAAGCAGAGTGTGGAAAAGCTTTTTGCTAGTCTGAATCCTTACTGGCCCATCATCTGACCTCTGGTTATTTGGATTTATGTTAGGAGCCTGCCATATTGCCTGTTGATCCTGGGAGTTCTGTTAGCTGACTGCTATCTTATCTGCTGACCTTGGATTAGTCTCCTCTGCAGTCAGAAACTTGCCACCTGACCCGCCAATCTAGGCTTCATCCAGTCCTGCAGCTATGAGAATCAAGAGAAAACTCCAGCCTGACAACTGACCCACAGATTTGAAACTTGCCTGCTTTTGTAATCATGTGAGCCATTTCCTTGACATAAATCTCTCTCTATATATACATATGTAAACATCACTGGTTTTGCTTCCTTAGAGAATGCAAGCTAAAGATATGTCAAGTCCATAAAGAATATTTTCTTCAATAAACAGTGCTAGGGCAGCTAGCTGTCTATAAGCAAAATCATGAAGTTAGACACCACATATAAAAACTAAATCTAAATGAATCAAGGATCTAAAGATAAAATAATAAAAACAAACAACTTTAAGAAGAAAATATAGAGTTAACATTTCAAGTTTTTGTTTATGATAATGGGTATTTAGTTATGACACAAAAGCATGAAAAAAAGGACAAAGTAGATCAATGGGATGTAATCAAGATGAAAACCATTTATGTATCAAAATATTTTATTCTAGGTCTTACTAATTTAAACCTAATTTCACTAGTGAAGACTCTTTGGGGGGTCTGTCCCCAGTGTATCTTGACTTTACTGCTCAATAAATTTGCTGTGCTGCCTCCTCCTTAAAAAAAAAAAAAGACTTTTTCTATGTGCAACCTACAAAAGAGGAGAAAACATTTGGTAACCATATATCTGATAATTTAATAACCCAAATAATACCTCACTTATGATGTATTTAATATATGATGAATCACACATTATGACTTTTTATTTGTTTATACATCTTTTCATCAGTGATATGGACTACTAGCAAATTTAAAATATATTTGTAATTTTATGTATAATGTATCCAATGTACAAATATTAGAGTTTAAAAGATACTGATAACAAAAGGCAATAGAAATGAAACAACCACTATAAAAAAAGGAGCTATTCAGTTTACGCCCAAAGCAAATTGCAAGTCATGGGAAGGGAACCCTGCCCTAATTCTAGGCTATCTGTATATAAAGAACTCCTACAATTCAACAAAAAATGAGCAAAGAACATGAATAGATATATCTCAAAGAAGGATATACAAATTGCCAATAAGCACATGAAAATGTACCGGATTTTGTTAGTCACTAGGGAATAATTAAAACTACAGTGCAATTGCATTATTGTATATTCTGATTTGTAAATTATATGTCAATAAAACTGGTAAAAACTACAATGAGACACCACCTCTCAACCACTAGAATGGTAATTTTCATGCATATGGAAAACAACAAATATAGGTGAGGATATGGAGAAATTGGAACCCTATTACACCGCTGGTGGGGATGTAAAATATTCCAGATACTATAGAAAATGGCTAGATTATTCCTCAAAATGTTGTAGACAGATTTATCATATGACCTGGAAATTTGACTCATAGATATGTATTCAAAAGAATTTCAAGCAGGGGTTAAAACAGATGAGTGTACATAAATGTTCATTGCAGCATTATTCAAAAATGGGAAATGGTAGAAATTCAAGTGCCCGTCAACAGATGAAGTAGATGTATCTCTGATATGTGCTATTACAGGGATGCACTTTCAAGACATTATGCCCAATGAAATAAGTCAGACAGAAAAGGACACCAATTATATGCTCCAATTTATATGAAATATTTAGATTAGGAAAGTGTCTGGAGACATAAATTTATTAGTGGTAAGCAGTGATGTAATACAGCATGATAAGTGTAAGTATAATTAATGTCACTGATTTGTACACATAAAATTGGTTAAAATGGGAACTTTTGAATTGGCATGTACTTGTTCGCAGTGAGGTGTTTTTTTTTAAATATTTTACCTTAATGAAAAAAGAAAGATGGCAAAAACTAGGCATTGAGTAGAGTATATTCTAAGATTATTTTAGTTCATGACACATTTTCCATCTTCTTGAAACTTCCCTGAGAATTCCTAGAAAAATATTGTGCAATATCTTACAATTTCTTTTTATAATTTCCTTTGTTGAATTTTTGCTGATTACCCCTGGATTCTATGTAAAGTAAGAAGAAAGCAGAGGGCAAAACTTTGGAGAAGACTAACACTTGTTTGTCTTGTTTTTACTGTATAGAACACATTCATCTATCTAGAATATTTGTGTGCATGTATGTATTTGGAAAGAGATAAGGAATCAAATTATGTTCCCATAAAAGTTAAAGTGCCTTCATCTAGTAGTCAATTTCCTCTCAATATATATATTTTTAAGTATTGTAATATATTTTAAAATTTCAACATAAGTACAATTTACAAATATAATACATTAAAAAATTTGTATAGTATTTTATTCTTTGGCATATAACTCATTTGAGTGAGTTTTTTTAGGAGATTGCTGTCTTTTAAAAGGTCATGAAATTTTTCACAAGAATTTATTAAATTATATTTCACATATAAAATAGCTTTCAAAGTCTCAACACTTAATTGTGATTTTTCTGATGTCCACACTTTATTTACCGTAGAAAAAACACGTTCAGTCGCAGCATTAGTGTCTATATGCAGTTTCATGTGATTGTTTCTATGGATCACTGGTGCTAACCGAAAGTTGCAAACCCACCAGCCACTCTATGGAACAAAGATGTGGCAGTTGCCTCCCTAAAGATTACAGTCTTAGAACTCCCATAGGGTTGTAATGTTCACTATGAGTTGGAATCGACGTGACAGCAATGGGTAAAGTGATTGTTACAAGTAGGCAAGCTCAAATACAAATCCTTTGCCACTGAGTGGACGCTACCTCATAGCATAGTGTTTCCAAAGTGCTAAATAGGGGTTAAGACTCTAATATATTTATGGAAGCAACTTCGTTTTTTTCCCTGCAGAGTGGCTGGTGGGTTTGAAACTGTGACCTTGAGATTAGCAGTCCAGTGCCACCAGGGCTCCGAGATTGTCACAGGGCGTATTTCTCTCAAAATATTATTCTGCTACACATTAAAACATAAGGAACCTCATTAGCAATGAGGAAAATGCAAATAAACCATTATACTTTTTGTAGATGAGATTTGTAAAAATTAAAAGTCTTGCAATACAGGGAATTGACAAGTCATGGGAAAATATAAATTGATCAATTTGTTACTGTTACTTTGTAAGAAAATTTGATATTATCTATTAAAATAGAAAATGACCATCTCTTTAACCCACAATTTAAGTTCTAGTTATCTTTCCTGATGAAAAAAAATTGTTTCCACTGGGAAATTAATGAAATTATTAATTCCATCATGCTTAGTGCAAAAAAATATTTAAGAACCTAAATATCTATCAATAGGGGAAACAATAAATAAGTAGCACTATATCCATACATTGGAATGTTGTTAAAGAAAAACAACTGAATGAAGTAGAGCTTTATCAATTGATAAATAAGCATTTTAAACGTTTTAAAGCAAGTTGCAAAAAAAATACTTAAGCCAAAATATTACTTACATATTTTTAAAACCACAGAAAATAATACTATACATTTTCTCTCTATATATAAAGATGTTCTAAGTATGCACCTATTAGTAATAAAGCTATATTTTGAATAGATGCAAATAATAACTATTAAATTACAAAAATATTTTTCAACAGATAGTAAAGGAAGGAACCGTGATTAAAGAGGTAGAAGATAAAAAGGCTTTTAACTTTAATGTTCCAATTTTTACTGGATACTCATATATTGTGTGATTTTATAAAATTACTTTATGCATAGGAGAAAATAATAGAAGCAGACAAACCAAAATACTAAGGGCAATTCTGAGTAGTGTAGATATGCACTTAAAAAAATATTTCCCAAGCAATTATTTTCTCTTTCCTTCTCATATTCCTCTTTTAGATATATAAACCAGCAAAATCTTTCAATGGCTCACCAGTACTTAGGGATAGACTACAGACTGGCTGTGCCATACCCTCTCTGAAATACACGGAATTATGGTGGCGCAGTGGTGGAGCACTTGGCTGTTAGCTGAAAGGTTGTTGGTCCAATCTGCTTTCATAAAGAGTACAAACAATGTGGCACCGGTCTGACCCAACTCAGGGATGCATATGGCAGCCAACTAAAAAGGAGGGGAAAGAGACAGGAAAGAAAAAGAAGAGAAAAAAAAAACACACACAAGGGTGATGAGGGAACAAGGCACTAATACACCCATGTGGGGAGGGTATTGTTTATGTCTCCACAGGAAAGGGAGAGAGGGACCAGACCCCAGCCCAGAGTGCCAAGCCTTGAGGGCAATACACTGGGATGGAGCAGCGAACTAACAGAGGATGAACTATGTTGACCCCCTACCCAGAAGAAGGCAATACAGCGTACAGCACTGAGAATATAGCCAGGAGAGAGAGGCAGGCCTTTCCAGACCACACAGGTGTTAAATAGGAGGGAGGGAGGAAGGGATGGAGAGAGAGAGAGAACTGCATCATGACCCATTAAGCCTCAGGGCAGACATCCCTGCTCAGAGCAGTCAATGCACAGAGAGAACTGTAGGGCTGGTCCCCCCAGGAGATAGGACATTCCCTCCTGGACCCTTAATGCTACAGGGTACAGCACTGGAGACAGTGCTCAGAAAGTGCATCTGGTTTGCCAAGGAAACACACATAATTCCTCTAGTTCCTGAATGCTTCCTCCCTCCCTGTACCCTCGCTGGCCATGACCCAGTTCTACCTTACAAACCTGGCTAGACCATAAAACGTACATTGATACACACAAGAGCTTTCCACACATGGAATTCAGGACAGTTAAACCCCCAGGAACAGTAGTGGGAGTAGCAATATCATGAGGGTAGGGGCATGGTCAGGGAGAAAAAAGGGGGAGAGAGGGGAACCCATCACAGGGTTGGATACATGGCCCCCCCAAAAGGGATGAATAATAGAAATGTGGGTGAAGGAGACAATGGAAAGTGTAAGATATGAACTAATAAAAACAAAATATAATTGATCGAGGATTCATGAGGGTGGGAGGATGGGAGAGGGAGGGGAAAAAAAAGAGGAACTGATACCAAGGGTTTAAGTAGAAAGGAAATGTTTTGGAAATGATGATAGCCACATATGTACAAATATGCTTGATACAATTGATATATGGAATATTATAAGAACTGTAAGAGCTCCAATAAAATGATTATTAAAAAGAATATGAGCTATGGATTATGTGCCAATAAATCTGTTAAAAATATATAAAAATTACAGACTAGAAAATCTCTTAGGGAAGTTATCCTCTGTCACATGACATCAACTTCCATGAGTCAACTACTCAATGCTACTCAACAAACTATGAAACACTTATATCTTAGGCCAGCGGTTCTCAACCTTCCTAATGCTCGACCCTTTCATACAGTTCCTCATGTTGTGACCCCGCAACCATAACATTATTTTCGTAGCTACTTCATCACTGTCATTTTGCTACTGTTATGAATTGGGCAACCCCTGTGAAAGCGTTGTTCCACCACCCAAAGGAGCCGTGACTCACAGGCTGAGTGAGAACCACTGATCTTAGACTAACCACTGCCATTTTTCAGCTGGACTCCCTTATTCCCCATTGTGTTACCCTGAAATTTTCTCCATACATTTCTTTCAAACTTATTTTTAAAAGAAATCTACTCCTACTACACTCCAAAAAACCACTCACTTTACTCTTTGAACATTTCTCTTGTGCCTTCTGTAGCTGCTTATTTTAAATATGCATATGTACAGATGAACTTACAAGACTCTTTAATCAATATGTGGCTGGCCAAGTAGCCAGTAGCCTACAGAAGAAACTCTGAACTCCTTAGAATTCGATACAAGGCTCTTAATCATATGAAAACATCCTTTTACATCTACAGTCTAGTCACCCATCTTCATGCATTTGGTTTGAGCTATATAGAACTTCTCACTGTGTCTCCAATATGCCATGCTCTGTCAATACTCATGGCCTTTACGTACATCACCTTTTCTCCTCTGCTTCATCTCTCAAGAAACCAGCTAAAATTGCATATCTTATATGAAGTCTTTCTTAGTTCCCCATGTTGCTTATACCCACCATCTAATTTTGTTAGGGACTTGTTTTGTATTCGACTTCTTTCCTTGTTCGTTGGTACCTCTATGGCAGAATTTTTTTCTTACACAATTTTGTGTGTGGAAGAGAATAGGTTCCCTATAATCCTTGTTGAAATGAAGAATAAATACAAAAGTCTGATAATTTGATATGTGATTATTTCTAATTGGGAAGGGGCTTTAGCATTATTATCAGATTTAAAAAATATTATTAATAAGGAATTTGAATTCCTAGGGATGTAAAGTCTAAAAACTTACCACAGTTAATTGGGATAGGAATGACACATTAAGAACTACTGCTGCGAAGGACATTGGGCCTCCACTCAAGTACTCCCTCAATTAAAGAATACTTTCTTCTATTAAATTGGCATTCTATGATGCTCACCTCCCTGACACAACCGCTGAAGACAAAGCGGGTGAATAAGCAAATGTGGTGAAGAAAGCTGATGGTGCCCGGCTATCAAAAGATATAG
>NW_022111327.1:17631738-17698840 GCF_000313985.2 Echinops telfairi | reverse complement strand
GGAGGGGGAAAATGAGGACCTAATGCCAGGGGCTTAAGTGGAGAGGAAATGTTTTGAGAATGATGAGGGCAATGAATGTACAAATGCACTTTACACAATTGATGTATGTATGGATTGTGATAAGAGTTGTATGAGCCCCTAATAAAATGATTAAAAAAATGAACTACTGCTGCATATTGCAACCAGAGAAAGTAGTATGTGATCTCATTCAGTGAAATGAATGATCTAAGCCTAAAATGAGGATCTACGCTTTCATTAGGGGATATAAATGCTGAGAAAGACAGAAACAAGAACAGAGGTCTTTGGTGTAGACTTAGTGACTTCCTTTTAAGTTAACTTCTGATAATTCATACTCTGCTGTATGATTATTTAGTCAACTATGAATCACAGTGATTAGACCATCGATAGATATTATGTGCCTATTTTCAAAAGACCCCCTTAGATGATTCTTGTGCAGATTTTTGGTTAATGACTTCTGTTGAATGGATGAGTCAGTCAGTCACTTTAAAAAATACCCTTACATTTTTATTTTCTTCTTGTAGAGCACTATCTTTCCTTTCACCTACGTTAATACCTCTCTCCCTTCTAGTCGATTGTTTCCTCTTTTCTCCCATTACTTCCCACCCCTAGTAAAAGTCTATTTCTTTTGGTATGAAACCTTTTTCTTGATTTTTTATAACAGTGATCTCATAAAATAGTTGTCTGTCTGTGTTTGACTAATTTCACAGAGCATAATATTTTCCAGGGTCACCTACATCATGAAATGCTTCACAGATTCATAATTTCTATTTTTTTCTCTCCTTTTCAGTGTTTCATAGTATTCAATTGTGGGTATGTTCCAAAGTTTATTGATCCATTCTTCCAACAATGGCTGTTTCCATCTTTTTACTAATTTGAATAGTGCTGTGATGAACATGAGGGTGTATAGCTATTCATGCTATAACTCTTTACTTCCTTAGTGTATTTACCTACTAAAAGGATTGCTGGGTCTTATTGTATTTCTATGGCCAGTTGTTTGAGGAAGGGCCATACTACTTTCCTCAGTGGTTGCATAGGACTTGCCCTCTAGAGTCTAAGAGATATGATTTGTGAATTCTCTCACAATATGTTTGCGTATGCTATAAGATGATTCACTTAGGTGATGAATCACCCCTTCTCCCACCACTTTGGCCCCCTTTTACAATGGGACAAATGTCTATCATTGAGATTATAGTCCCAATAAAATAATCAGATATACTTCTTCACCAGGATGGTATGGATGTCCTAGGGGAGAAGTCCCAAGTCATTGACTGGAGAGAGGCAAACACTGCAACTAAAACCACCCTTCCTTTAAATCTCTAAATTTACAAACCAAGGAGAATCTCCTAATAATCTTCCTACAGTATGTCCCCCTCCTTTGAGATCTCTCATCTATTACTCACTGATGTCACCACCATGAAGACGTTTTAATTATGATCCCTTAATTATCTAATTAAAGTACGTCTGGTAGAACAAAACAAGACTGCTTTGGGCACTCAAGTAATACAAGAGAAATAATACTAGTGCTATAAAGCCACAAAACTTTATGAGGAATAGTTTGTTCTATTGAAAAGAAGCAAAATAGAATCTTGTTGGTCTGGATTCTATTCCCAGCTCTCCCATTTACTACCTTTGTGACTTGGGACAATTTACTTAATCTCTCCATGTCCCAGTTTCCATTCATCATCTGAGGATAACAATAATACTTATCCCATAGGCCTGTTGGAACCGAAATTACTTGCAATGGCATGTAACAAGTATATAGATCTCAATAGATGTCATTCATCATTATTAGTCTCAACAATTATGTTCCTTCTCTCAGCATACCTAAAGAGAAGTCTTTGTTCCCTCTTGCCTAGATACAGCCTCTTGAACATTTCTTGATGGAGAGTACAATTCAAATTCCTACAAAGAGATGGTTGGTTTTTCTTCTACTTACCTGTGGTCCACTCTCACTTTATTCTTGTGTGATTGGCAGCAGGGATAGCTTTCTCTTTGAATTAAAATTAGTTCCTTACCCTAGTCATGCTTTCTTTTCCTTGTAGGCCAGAGCAGGATAATCCTAACTCCAAGGAACACAGCTCCAGTATTCATATTCTGAAATGCCCCCCCCCATTTTGCCAAAGGTTATCCTATCCTTATTGATATACAGAATGCATTTGGCTCATAATCATGGTGTCAGAATGATGTAATAACGATCAATGCTAGGCCATGGTGAGTTTTCAATTTCTATGGAGTGGTCCTGACTCAGTGGCGCTGAGTACTGCTCCGATTTTTGTGTTGGGGAAAATTTGCAATGTATGCATTTGGAAACAACTGTTTCTTGAGTGAGGAAGAACTTTGTTCTCCAGGGAGCTGATGAAAGCTTGTCTCAGTGGGCGTTGGAATTAAATTTAGCACATCAGTCAACTTTTGACCAGGTCACCTTGGGTTGCCAGACTAGAATGGACCTAAACTACCAACAGGGATAACCTGCTGCTGAGACTGAATTTTGCGTGGTGGTATGAGTTTTACGAAGCCTGCTTTCATATATGTATATTTTTGATGCTTTCTAAAAAAATAATTCTCCATTTGAGACTTGCACAGTATCCCTGATCATAGTATACATCCTCAGAATATGATGCTCAGAGTGATGACAACATGTCCTATGTCTGTAGGAAGACTCTAAGGCAATAAGTTACATCTCATCTCAGCAAAATAGCTATATTTCCTCAAGATCTTTAATCCCACTAAGGAAAGGTTGGAGATAAACATTTCTCTGAAGCACATAAGAAGAAAATATTGCTTATAAATGATTTTCTTTGGAGGTTCTGTTTGCTTCAGGTGATTTGGGAATACTCAGATACAACTTCTAATCATTGGTGTTGTCCACACACTCTTATTTTTCGTTCTTTTTTCATTTGGGAGAGTTGTTTTTCCATCTTTTTGAGTTGGCACTTCTTAGTAGGAGGTTACTGAAAATGGAGGCTTGAGGTATGAAAATATCTTTTCTGCAGTAAAGGAGTAAATTTTTGGATATGATAGTGTGCTGAAATAGAAAGGACTCAGAATAGGAGTTGAAAGACATTCATTCAACTCTTCATTGGTTGGCTCTCCAACTAATTTTCAATAATTTCCATTCTCTGGGTCTCGGTCTTCTCATTTATAAAATCAGTATTTGGTATTAGAAGATTCTATAGGCCTTTCTTTCCTCTTTAAAAACAGGTTTATTGACATATAATTCACGTATTATAGATTTCAATAGTTCAATCATATTGAAAATAGTTGTGTAATCATCACCACAATCAATTTTGTGAAATTTCTTCTTCCATGTACTCATTGTTATTAGCTCCCCATTACCCACCAGCCTGCCCTGCCATGCCCCTATTGTTCTTGTTGTTGCTAGGTCCCATCAAGTCCATTCTGACCTATAGCGATTTCATGCACAACAGAAGGAAACACTGCCCCATCCTGCAGCAACCTCACAATTGTTCCTGTGCTTGAGCCCACTGTGAATCCATGTCATTGAGGGCCTTCCTCCTTTTTGTCGCCCCCCTCACTGCCATCGAGTCAATGCCAACATATAGTGACCTCATCTATAGGGCAAGATAGAACTATCCCCATGAGTTTCTGAGCTTGTAATCCCCTCCCAATCCGGATATCATACCATTCAATAGTTGAGGCATATCAAGCAGTGTTGTACAATGAATACCACAATAATTTTCAAAACATTTTCTTCCTTCTTGTACTCCTTGATATCGGCTCCCCAATTAACCCCTCCTTCCCCGTCTGCACCCCAGGAACCATTATTCTAGTTATTGTTTCTATAGTTTCACCAAACCTGGGTTTCATATACAGAGAAACATACAGAGATACTTCACAGAAATTCAAGAATGCTACTAACAATAACAAAATACAGCAGAGATAAGCCCAAATCTGAAAACAAACAAACAAAACCAGAAAATATTAAAAACCAGATCAAGATCAAAGTGTATCCAAAGGGAAATCAAATGACAAGGTTTTAACCATTTGAGTCAGAATTATCATTTTAATCTATTATAGTTATCTCTCTAATATACTCTCTCTGATAAACAAGCTATTCCCATCTCTCACTTATGGTCAGAGAAGAGTCACTGAAGGTTTATTCCCACTGCAGATCCTGCGAATGTGTTTGTGCTCCCTCTGTCATCCATATCCTTATGCAAACCGGAATTTCACAATTTAAGCTCTGATGCTATTCCCTTCTTCGGCTCTGGATTCTATAATTGACAATCTTTGAGTTACAGATGTTGGTGTGCTTCTTCCCTGCGGGCTTAGTTGACATCTCACTTAGATGGCTGCTTGTTTGGAAACAAGCCCTTAAGACTTCAGCTGTTATTGTTTCTTATAGCTGGGCATCATCCAATTTCTTCACCACATTTTGTTATTGTACCCATACCTTCCGTGTTTCCTTCATGAGGGTGCTCATTGAGCAGGGTCATGTCACAAGAAATAATTGTTCTTAGATTGGATCTAGTATTAAGTGCCAGCCCCCAATCCATTCCTAGGTCTCTGTGTTCGATCTGCCTCTGGTTCACCTTCGAAATGTCCTTGTTATTTTACAGTAGAGAATCTTATCGGTCATCTTCCTGGATCATAAGATACTTCAGTTTATCGTGTCATTGATTTAGTCCATTGTAATGCCTTTAAATCAGAATTGAGAAATGGAGATTAAACAAGTTTAGGCTAACTACAAATCGTAATATATGGATTATTGACTTGCACAAATTAAGTCCTTATGTGGCTGGATGCTATTTACACAAATAATGAGAGTTGGGGGACAGAGACTATAATTATTTAAGAGAGTAGAAGTCAGATTTCAGTCCAATTTGTAACCTACTCTACTACCAGAGCTCCTTGACCTGCCTTTAGGTTACCAATAATCCTGCTGGTATCTCTATGGATGTAACTATCCTGAGGTATAATAGTTATGAATTGGGCTATGATCCCCATGGTGAGTAGTTTACAAAAACCCGAAGCTGGATGGGAAAAAGATGAGACTTTCTGTTCTGTAAAGAGATACAATCTGGGAATCTCACAAGGGCAGTTATACCTTCTCCTATAGGGTAGGTATGAGTTGGCATAGATTCAGTAGCAATGAGTTTTGGTTTAGGATTTCATATACAGTAAAATATACAAATTCAAAACAAAAAAATCAACCTAACAACGACGGAATAAAACAGAAAAACTTCAATCAAAAAGTAAGCACAATGCATCAAACGGGGGCTCACATGACAAGGTGGCACATTTAAACCTAATTAAAATGGCAGTCATCTACCCTCAACACACTCTGTTTGATAACAAGGTGTGGTAGATATATAATCTGTTGTCAATTTGAGATTTAAGAGTGAAGGGGTGGAGTTTAGCTTGTCACAAAGAAGATAAATAGTTCACTGGTGGGACACACGTACACTCCCTGTGAGACACACTGCTTCGTCTTCCTTCTGACAAAACACATGGAGCTACTCTAGAGCCCTGAAGCTGAAGGAATCAGGAGACCCCTGCCAGCGCTGAGATGCTTCCACCGCCACTGGATTCAGGAGACTTTTCACCCACTGGCCTGTGATCTTACTGCATTTCATTTGGTGCCATTGCATGTGTTTCGTGAATCTGAAGAGGAATTTATAGATTGGTATTGGACATATGAGCTAATATCAGACTTCTGGACGGGGCTGGGATGTTTTCTTAATACAAAATTGTCCTTGTATATAACGCTCTTTCTTATACAGATATGAGTGTCTATGGCTTTGTTTTTCTAGTTCACCCAGCCTAACACACAAGGCCTTTCCCATCCCTGGTTCATAATCAGAGGGGATTCTCCTGTGGAGCACTGGTACCACTAGTGTTACTCATTGGGCTGCTAACCACAAGGGCCACAGTTTAGAACTGCTAGGTCCTTTGTGGGAGAAAGATGGAGCTTTCTAGTCCCCTAAAATATCACAATTTACAGTGGTGGTGGGTGTGGGGTAAAAGGGAGACGATGTCAAGGAATCCATGTGGAGAAAGATTGTTTGGAAATGGATGGTGGTAACAATTATACAATTCTATTCGATGTGATTGAAATGTGGAATGATGTGACATATGTCATAATTTTGGAAACTCACAGGGGCAGTTCTACTCTGTTCTACAGAGTAACTATGAGATGGCATCAACTAGATGGCAGTGAGTTTGGTTTTTGGACAACTGTAGTGATCTATCGTATTATGTACTCTGTCTGTTAGCAAGGCTTTTCCCATCTGTGGTCCATAGTCAAAGGGGATTCACCACAGCCTTAATCCACATGGGGGACCCTGCGAATGGGTTTGGGGCTTTCATTATCATCCATGGTCTATAACCTTTCTTGATACAGTACTTCTTAATATTATGATAAATTAAATAGGAATTTTTTTCCTCTTCTAGCCAAACTTACTTAAAAAAACAAAAAACAAAAACCGAACCATCCTCTTCCCTGCAAAGTTCTTTCACTTCCATGCCTGGATAAACTCAGCAGGGCTCAGTTCTGCTGTGTACCCTGTTTACTTTACTACAACTGTTGACTACTTCTAGTGGGAAAAATACAGCTATGAAAATCTATGCGAATACAGGTCCATTTTCTTTACACAATGCCTGGTCCACGCTGCTACTGATCAATCTTTCTGTGTTATCCCTCTCAATTATTCACAAGAGAGATTTAAAATGTCACTTATCCTGTCTTCCTCCCAGCCATTTACTCATCACCTCATTTCTTTTCCTTAGATCAGTAGTTCCCAACCTTCCAAATGCTGTGACCCTTTAACACACTTCCTCATGTGGTGGTGACCCCCAACCACAAAATTATTTTCTTTGCTACATCATAAGTATAATTTTGCTACTATTATGAATTGGGCAACCCCTGTGAAACGGTCTTTAGACCCCCAAAGGGGTTTCATCCCAGAGGTTGAGAACTGCTGCCTTAGATGTGTTAGTCTGGGTTGACTAGAGAAACAAATTCATAGATACTCATATCTGTATAAGAAAGAGCTTTATATAAAAGAGCAATTGTGTATTAAGAAAACTTCCCAGCCCCATCCAAAAGTCTGATATTAGCCCATATGTCCAATACCAATCTATAAATTCCTCTTCAGACTCATGCAACACATGCAATGATGCCGAATACAGGAAGATCACAGGCCAATTGGTGGAAAGTCTTGTGGATCCAGTGGCAGTGGAAGCATCTCAATACTGGCAGGGGTCTCCACGTGGCACCTTCCGCTTCAGGGCTCTAGAATAGCTCCATGTGTTTTGTCAGCAGGAAGATGAAGCAGAGAGTTGCAATGTATCTGGCCTCCAGTGAGCTGTTTATCTTCGTGGTACCTCCAAATGAGGCCATGAAGCTGCAACTGGATCGACAGCCTAAACTCCACCCCTTCACGGTCAATAGTCTCAAATTGGCACCAGATTATGCAACTACCACAGATGATAATCTTATTTTTTTTTCCAAATCTAACAAATTACATGCTTTTCTTTTTTTTCCTTACCTCTGTTACTGGAGAAAGAATGTTTCACCTTTTTCTATAGGAGCCCTAGTGGCATAGTGGTAACTCATTGGGCTGCTATCTGCAAGCTCATCAGTTTGAAACCATCAGCCCCTCCCCAGGGCTTTCTACTTCCATAAACAGTTACAGTCTCAGAGAAACAGTTCGACTTGAGGGCAGTTTGTTTTGTAACCCTTCAACTCCTCCTCTTTACAACCAGGCACATAAACTACTTGTAGCTGTGTAAATGGACCATGC
Organism: Echinops telfairi; assembly: GCF_000313985.2. NCBI lineage: Eukaryota > Metazoa > Chordata > Mammalia > Afrosoricida > Tenrecidae > Echinops > Echinops telfairi. The sequence continues at coordinate 17,691,053 of NW_022111327.1, read as the reverse complement.
TTTATTTTACCTCAGGTTCTTTCTCTGCCTACCTCTTTATCTGTCAGACTTTTATCCACGCTTCAAGATTTTGGCAAAGGTGTAAGACCTTCCATAAAGACAGCCAAAACACAAGCCCAAGCTAGATTAGGTATTGCTATGAGCCAGAATCAGCTCCGTGGAAGTGAGCTTTTGGTTTTTGCGTTCTCAAGGTTCTTTATATGTCTTCCATTGTATCACTTATCAAATCATATACATTCAGATTATCTGTATACTTGCCTATCTCCTACTTGGACTATGAATGAAGGGATGTAATTACATTAACAGACAAGCAAAACAACAGATGAATAAGCAAACAAACAAATCTGTTTATCTGACATTCAAATTTAATTGGAGTTGTGTATTTTTATTTGGTACATTTGACAACTCAAGTGATTTGTGAGGGGTCCTGGTGGTGTATCCATTGCACATTGGGCTGCTAACCATAAGGTCAACAGTTTGAAATCACCAGTTGCTCTGCAGCAGACAGACTAGGCTTTCCACTCCTGTAAAGAGTTACAGACTCAGAAACCCACAGGGGAAGTTCTGCCCTGTCCTATAAGGTCACAGTGAGTTGCAATTGATTCTATAACAGTGAGATTGGATTGGGTGGGAATGATTTTGGTACAGTGATTGTAGCAAAAAGAAATAGTTGACATTGAACCATTTTTAAGAAATAGCATATGATCAAGAACTAATGGTACCAAAGGAAGAAGACCAAACTACACTGAAGGCATTAGCCCAAAATAAGCCTCCACAAATGGATAGTATACCAATGGAAATGTCTCTACAAGCTGAAAAATTGGAGGTGCTACCACGATAAATGGCTCCTTGAGGCTGGCCCCTTCCTCTTCCTCTTTATCTATGGTGGTTGGACCAGCACTGCCTGAGTTGGCTGCCCCGCCTTACATGTGTGCTGTACTACCTATGGACCAAGCCAACCTGTGAAGCATGGTAGATTGCATCACTGTGCTTTGCTGTTCCACACCATGGCATGCTCCCACCTTGCCGAGTCTGCTGCCTGGGGGCCAACTTCACTCATCTTGCCACCACTCCAGACTCTACACCTCCTGCCAGCCACTTGACATCGCTACACCATGAGGATCCATCAAGGCCTTCTTCACTATGCTGCGCTACTGGCCTCTGCTACACCTCAACATCTCATCTTCCTACTGTCTACCTCCATGGCCTTGGTGTGAGATGGAAGGACCTTCAGCATATTAACTGTCCCACAAAGGTGAGTTGGACTGAGCTCTCTGTATTGCTGTGTGGACTAATTTGGTGTTTTAATCTCTTGGGCTATGTAAACCTATCCTTTTATATATACACGAATATATAATCATAAGTGTCCTCCTGGTTTTGTTTCTCTAGAGAACCCTGCCTAACACACTAGCAAACATATATATATTTTTAAAAAGCTCATGATCATTAGTCATCCATCAACAGTATAGCCCAACTTAAAATAAACAGACAAACAAAAAGCTATGTATGCTAGAGAGAGTGTGGAGAGATTGGAACCTTCATACACTGCTGGTTGTACTGTAAGTATGTACAACCATTGTAGAAAGTACTATGAAATTGAAAACAGCCCAAATGGATAAAAAAGCTTTGGCACAGACACACAATGGAATACTATGCCACTGATTAAAAAAAAAAGTGAGAACATGAAGCACCTCATGATATGGATGGACCTGGAGACCATTATCATGAATGAAGTTAGTCAATTCTCAAAGGAAAAATATTGTATGGGACCACTACGCTAAGGATCCAAACCATGACAAAGACTTGTATAACAAAGGGAACAGACTTTGGAAGTTTCCAAGGGGAAGAGGGCAAGGGAGCTGTGTTAGGCTGGGTTGTCTAGAGAAACAAAACTAGTGACACTCATATAAGTATAAGAAAGAACTGTGTATCAAGAAAGAATTGTATGTCAAGAAGGGGGGCCAACTCAGTCCAAGTCAAGTGCATGGGTCCAAGACTCTCCTGAGCCCTCTTCCTGCTCACCTGACTGTAGGTTGCTGAAGCAGAAAGGTAAAGCAGGAGGTAGGTGGATCATAGGCTGCTGGTTGCAGACTCGTGTTGATCCAAGATCGGTGTGAACATGGCAGGGTGCCAACAGCTTCCCTGGATGCACACATAGAATCAAGCAATCAAGCAGATGAAGGAGCAGAGGGCGAGGGAAGGTCCTTGCTTAAAAGAAAAATATACCCCCAAGTAGGCATCATCAGGCTGTGATCTGATTTGTAGGTTGGCCTTCCCCGACTTCACTGTCATCCAGGTTCAAAGTGAAATAAAATCTACCCATTACAGGAAGGAAGATGAATCAATGGACTACAAGGTTAACAAGTGTTGACTTGGGTGAAAGAGATAAGGGAGTACACAAGAGAGAGAAGAGAAATCAGGAGAGAGAGAGTAGGATACGGGGTGGTGGGGTGGTGGGAGGGGACCAGGGAGCAGGGATGAGTGGTTTGAACTGTTGAATGCAGAGTTGATGGTCTGAAATATTGTCCCCTCCCATTCAATTCACAATTTAAAAAAACAAACCACAAACAAACAGAACAAGTCAAAGGGAAAAAAACAAACAATTAGGGACAGATATATAACACTGGAGTACCTATAGGGTTATGAGTTATTCTTGGTAGCTGCAGCAGAAGATTTTCCAACTCATGGTTACCCTATCTCTGTTCAGAATACAATTATTCCATTGGGTTTTGAAGTTTGTGACCTTTTGGAAGCAGTTCATTAGGCTTCTGGGTGGTTTTAACCACCAAACTTTTAGCACGTAACTATTTTTGCCTTCATATTTAAAGAGTAAGAAACATATGGTTTCCAAAAACCTTCTGTGATAGGTGGATAGTTAGTCAGAGAACTCTGTGGTTGTTAGGTGCCGATAAGTCCATCCTGAATCATGTTGACTCTATGTACAAGAAGAACAAAACATTACCTAGTCCCGCGCTTTCCTCTCACTGCTGAAAACCGAGAACCCAAGAAAAAATATTTTCTTATACTTTGGTGACTATGCAACGTCATTTGAAAGTGTGGGTTATGACAAACTTTGGGTAACTTTTTGAAATATGGGAATTGCAGAACACTTAATTGTGCTCATGCAGAAACTGTACGTAGACAAAGAGGCAGTTGTTGGAACAGAAAGGGGGAGACTGAGTAGTGTAAAACCAGGAAAGGTGTACTTCAGGGTTGTATTTGTCACCGTACTTATTCACCTTAGTCTGTATGCCGAATTAATAAGCTGAGAAACAGGATTTAGACTATGAAGAACGCTGTACGTCGATTAGAGAACCATGGAAAATAGATTTTATTGAATGGGATCCCAGAGACATCTGCTTTAGTGTGCTTGCTATATGCAGATAATACAAACGTGTTCGCTGGTAGTGAGAAGGACTTGAAACATTTGCTGATGAAGATCAAGGACTGCAGCCTTTAGTGTGGATGACGCTTCAAAATAAAGAAAGCAAAATTCTCTCAAGTGTACCAAGAAGCAGCATCATGATACTTTGAGAAAATATTGTAGTTTTCTTTGTGATAGCATTCCACTCGTTTTAGAATCTTCCACAGACCTGGACACTCACATTTAGAGATGCAGATCGATACATCATCTGAACTTCTCTATGTTGTCAAGTATATTTGAAACCACCTCAGATATTAATTTTGAAGTCATATTTTGATCTGATTGTCTAAGAGATAAGGAAATGGCAGTACCGTGTGTGTGTGTGTGTGTGTGTGTGTATCTCCTGTGTGCAAAACATTGCACTAGGCCTTTAATGTATATTATCTAATTGTATTCTTTTTTTTTTTTCATCATTTATTTTTTATTTTATTTTATTTTTTTTAAACATTTTATTAGGGGCTCATACAACTGTTATCCCAATCCATACACACATCAATTGTGTAAAGCGTATTTGTACATCATTTCTCAAAACATTTTCTCTCCATTTAAACCCCCGACATTAGGTCCTCATTTTTCCCCTCCCTCCCCGCTCCCCCCTTCTAATTGTATTCTTAAAGATCAAAATATTTTCCATCAATTGAAGTAACTAAGGTTTATAGAGTTTAAGTACCTTTACCAAATGTTCATATTGAATGATGAAATCTAGATTTGAAAATACTCTTTCTCTTCTGCCCCTCCACCCATATATCCAAATCTTTAGTACGTTGCTCTAATACTTACAGCGAAGGTTTTTAGGGACTAAAACTTCCATACAAGTTATTTGAGAACCATGAGAAATAGATTTTATTGACTGGAATCCCAGACACATCTGCTTTATTTGTCTTCACTCTTAGAGTGAAATTTCAAGGCCAGTCTTGAATCCAATAGATAAATACTTATGTTGTACTGGGGTAGGAGTGGTTTGGGGCACAATATGTTACCATCACGATGCAAATGTAAGTGGTGAATAAATGACCATATGCCTGGCATATGTTTCTTTTCATTAGGATTAAACAATAAGTGACAAGTGGTGTATCTCCATTAAATCCCAATAAGTAAGTGTCACACTTCATAGCTGATGCTCATTCAAAGAGATGGTTTATGAAAACAGGACTGGCACCTAAAAGATGTACTGATTTCATGAGTCTAATTTTGTTTCAGTCTCTTGGATTTTAACAATAATTAGAAACAGAGTAAAAATCCCTTCTATTTTGGTCTCCCAAAGACAGCTTCTGTTTTCCTTCCTGCAGGTTTTTAACGTTCCCAGGTTGAGGATATAGCGTCTACCCTGGCTGACTCATGAATACCCCATCTGTTCACCTTCAACAATTCAGGAACATGCAGTTGGCATGGCATTTAGCCAGCCAATAACTGAGCTCAATTTTTTGGATTTCCTTCTCACTTCTGCTGCAGAAATCAGGTAAAAAACAATGGAAAGCCACAAAAATGGCCATTTCCGTACAAAGAGGCAATTATGAAGATGTTGTTGTTAGGTGTCATTGAATCTGTTCCAACTCGTAGCAGCCCCATGTATGTTCTTATGTTTGAGCCCACTGTTGCAGCCACTGTGTCGGTCCATCACATTGAAGGCTGTGTTAGTTAAATAATCTTGTGTCAAGTTGAGGGTATTATGAGTGAAGGAGTGGAGTCTGGCCAGTCAATTGGGTCATAGCCAATGATGCCTCTGTGAGGGCGTGGCCTTCTCAGGAGGATTCTGGAAATTTCATCTCTTTCTCCCTGAAAGTGGGACTCACTCGCTCTCTGCTTCACATTCCTGTTGATAAGCCACATGGTGCCACGCTGATGGCAGCCAGAGCCCTGGAGATGGGTCCACTGCCATTGGACCCACAGGACTCTCTACCCAACTCCCTGTCATCTTCCTGCATTTGGCATCATTGCATGTGCTGTGTGAATCTGAAGAGGAATTCATGGACTATTATTGGACATTTGGGCTAATATAGAACTTAAGGACTTGATCTGGGGTGTTTTATTGATGCATAATTACCTCTTGATATAAAATTCTCTCTTGCACATATATGAGTGCCAATGAATTTGTTTCTCTAGTCACACGGTCTAACACATTATGGTACCGGGAGTGGGGTTCTTCCTCTTTTTCACTATCCCTCTACTCTACCAAGCACGATATGCTTTTCCAAGAACTGGTGTCTCCTGCTGGCCTGTCCTAAGTATATGAGATAAAGTTTTGCTATCCTTGCTTCAAAGGAGCATCCTGTCTGTATTTCTTCCAAGACAGATTTGTTTGTTCTTTTGGCAGTCCATGATACTTTCACTATTCTTCTCCAGTGACGCAATTCAAATGCATCAATTCTTCTACTGTCTTCCTTATTTAGTGTCCAATTATCGCATGCATATGAGGCAATTGAAAATTCCAAGGCTTGGGTCAGGCACACCTTAGTCTTTAAAGTAACATCCTTGCTTTTCAATACTTTAAATAAGTTTCATGCTGCAGATTTACCTATTGCACTGCAGCTTTTGATCTCTTGATTGCTGCTTCCATGAGTGTTGATTGCGGACACAAGCAAGATGAGATTTTAATGATAGAAACAATAAATTTCCCTCGCTATTACTTCTGTCCACAATTGATTGCTATATTCTTCAAAGCGGAGTGTGTTGCCCAGGGGATCTTAATTAGCTTTGAAATACACACTTTAATTCAAGGAGGAAAAAATATATACTGGTATGTCATGTGTGGAATGACTGAGCGTCTGAGAGAGTCATTGTCAATTGCAACCAGAAGCTATGGCACTTCCAGCTAAGGTCTTTGGTGGGATAGTTGTTCTTCTGGCTTGTTCTCTTCTCTATCACACATTGAGTGGTCTCTGAAGCCTTAGAAACAGACCCCTTTAGAGTGTTGCATTATGTAATGAGACTAATAATAATGATAGCACCTCTAATGATATTCTGCCATGAATCAAATGGAAACATACCTTAGAATTTCTGAAATGATGGAATTACTCTATTTTAGCTGATTGTTAGGGAATTACTGTTCTAAGAGAGACAGAGCTAAAGAGGAACAACGGTGAAGGGCAATAAGTCTCCTGAACAGTTATTAAGAAGGACTTAGGTCTTCTCGAACAAAAATCGTAATGTCGTTTTGAGTCTAGAAAGATGCAAAAGAATACTTTTTTGAAAAGTGGACAACAGGGAAAGACCACTTGCTACTCCAGACTTTGGAACAATCTGGTATATAAAGAAGGAAAATCCTAATGAAAATGGATAGTCATTGAGGATATTCTCAATACATTGTGTTGCCAGGAGATTTAAGCAATAAAGCCAGTGATAATTAATTACATATTACCCACCTGAAGTGATAGTAGTCTCCCATAAATGATGCATATATTAATTCATGAACTCAGACAATATTGCTATAGTGAGCTAATGTAAACTAAGAAAACAGATTATATTTCCAAAGTATGTTAGTATAAAAATGATTGAGTATCACCAGTGTAAATAGGTTAAGAATTCAAGATAGGAAGACAGCACTTACTTAAAAAATGTAATCCATAAATATTTATTGAATTGGTATAACACAGTGATAGTAATGGAGGAAATATTTTTGTTTTTTAGTTTCAGGAGAGCGATCAGGAAACGTTTAGACATGGATCTTACACAATACCAATTTTGAATGCAAAAATTATAAAGATTTGAGAAAACAGTGTCTTGAAATAGTGTATGGAAAGTTGTTTCTGATTTATATGTAAGAAAATACTGAAGAAATGGGAATTAAAAATAAAATTAGATTTTCATTATACATCTCTTAGATTAGATCAATCAGAGTCTGTAACCTAAGATTCATCACATTTATCCTGAAAGTACGTTGATCATTACAGAGCAAAGTGCTTATCTCCTTGACTTTTTTCCTTCTAAATTTTTTATTGTGAATTAGGTCAAGGTTTACCGAGCAGATGATAATTTTACTTTGCATACACATTCTGATTCAACTTATTCATTGAAATCCTTTAAATGTACCAGGATTCATCCCACTTCCATCATGTGTTCCTGTTTTCATTCCTTCTTTCTTAGCCATTTTAACTTTGTTGCTGTTTAAGTGCTGCCTTTTTTAGACCAGTAGATTAGAGAAACAAATTCACTAACACTCACATAGGTGTAAGAAAGATCTTTTTATCAAAGGGTAATTGTATATCAGGAAACCATCCCAGCCCAGGTCAGATCAAGTCCTTAAGTTTAATATTAGTCCAGAAGTCCGATAGTAGTCCCTAAATCTCTCTTCAGACTCACAGAGCCACATGCAGTGATACAGAGAATACAGAAAGATCACAGGTCAGTGGGTGAAAAGTCTTGTGGATCCAATGACATTGGAAGCATCAAAGGCTGGCCCAGATCTCCGCTGCATGGATCGCTCAGATCTCAGTGTGACTCCATATGGTTTGTCAACAGGAAGGTGAAGCACAGAGAGTGTGGCTCACCTCCAGGAAGAAAAGGAGCAATTTCCCAGAATCCTCATGAAAAAGTCATGCCCATAAGGAGGTATCATCAGGTTGCGACCTGATTGACAGGCTAGACTCCACCCCTACACTTATTTATCAAGTTGACATGAAATTATGAGTATGCAACTCCCACACTGCCCTTTTGGTCTTACATGATTGATTAGTCTCCCATAGAGGTGAGTTCCCTTCCAGACCTGACGGGTGACTAGGAGCTACGGTCTTCAGGCTCTCAGCTGTCTCTGTTTGGCCCATAAGCCTGATCTCTTTATGACTTTGAGTTCTGTTCTACACGTTTCCCCCAATCTATCCAGAACCTTCTAATGCGATCCTTTATCAGAGCATTTGGTAGTGGTAGCTGGGCACCAACCAGTTTCTTTTCTTTTTTTAGATGCCTGATTTTCTTAGATATTAGTGTTGTATAGTTCTTAGTCCTTGGTGAAAGTTTGATGAAACCCGTGGGCTTTCTCATCAGAAAATTATACATTATCTATACATATTTCAACCAAAAATGTAGGTAGCCATCTTCCTTTTCTCCTGGCCTCTCCTTTTATTGCTTGTAAGATGAAATGTGATACAGTTTCCCCCAGGGAAACTCCCTTTACATCTGATCAGGGTCGTGGCCTTCATAAGGTTTGTTGCATCCCATCCAAATCCTCTTACAATCAATTGGCTAATCACATCAGATCTCATCATGGAATATGATTATGCAATTTCATAACTGCAAAATCACTGAGATCTCCAGCCTAGCCAAGTTGATACTTTTGGGGGGTGGGGGAGCACAGTTCAATTCATGACACTTGTGTTTTTATGTGAGGTCATACAGCATTTGTCCTTTTGGTCTTATTTGCCTTTTTGGACTTATTGCACTCAGCACATCTTCAAGTTATCTCCATATTGTAGCATGTTTTAAGAATTCATTTATTCTTCTGGCTAAGTAGTACTCCATTGTAACATATTGTATTGATCCATTCATTTATTGATGGGTATTTCCATCTTTTGGGTAAAGTCTTTTCAGAAACTCTATCCATGGAACTTTTAAGAGTCTCTGAAACTCTTAAGCTAAGGTCCACTTTATCAGAAGATATTTCTTATCTCATAATGTGCAGCTATATTCTGGAGCTTGGGAATTCTGCTAACTAAAGTTCCTGTATAGAAAGACAGTTTTTAAAATCTAAACAAGGCTGTAACTTGTTTATTTTAAAACACTCTTGTTTTGTCTCAGAACTATAGACTAGCACTGCTTAGCAAAATAGATTTTCCAAGATAGTAGGTAGGTACAGAACCATAAGTGGGATCACATTCAAGAGTTTTGGTGCACTGTGAAATTCTTTAGAAGAAATTTGGGATGAACTGAAATTACTCACTATTGATCTTCTATCCATAGTCTTTGTAGCTGGGATCCAGTGACTGGGTTTACCTGCCACATCTGTGGTGTTGATTTTGATTCATAGTTGCCCCTAGGACAGAGTCGAACTGCCCCTTTGGGTTTCAGAACCTATACATCTTTAACAGGGATAGAAAGCCTCAGCTCTCTCACTGAGTGACTGGGTTAGAGCATGCAAATAAGGCATAAAGGACTCTAATTCAGGGATTGGTCAGTTTTGGCATTCCATTGAGTATATTAGTGAACCATTTTGGAAGCACGAACAGTTATCCTATGATCATTAAGAAAGACGAGCCACCAGCAGAGGCCTTGTGAGACCCCTGCTTGGAATGGCAGACAGCAGAGGCACCAGAGGCCACTGCACTGAGACCATGAGACAGAGCAGTGGGCTTCCAGGCCCATGGAATGAGTAAAGCTGAATTCTTTGGGGCAGCAAGCTGGTGCCCCTTCTAAGGTGACCAGATGTCCCATGTTTGGCGATATAGTCCCGATTTTTAACAATTTGTCTCGCGTCCCGCGGCGTTTTAAAAAAGTCCCGATTTTTGGAAAGAATGCACGAGGGAGAATGGGAAGGGAATATACGGTTTTCTGCTGCCATGTGGCTGTTTCGCCAGGTTATGAGTTTTATATTATTTTTGTTAAGTTTATAATGTTAAACTTTAATAATAACAAATAATTGTTGAGAGCTGATTATCCAAACTGCTTATTAAAGTTCGCATTGTTGATCAGTTGTTAGAACTAGACCACCATTGGTCTAAGTTTATAATGTTAAACTTTAATAATAACAAATAATTGTTGAGAGCTAATTATCCAAACTGCTTATTAAAGTTTGCATTGTTAATCAGTTGTTAGAACTAGACCACCATTGGTCGAACTTAATGAACAATGGCATTTTTTTGGCATTGGCAATGGCATTTTTGGCATTTTTGGCATTGGAAAACATTTTGTAACTGTCTCTCAGACGATGCACATCGTACTGCGTGCGAGTGCTAGTTGAACAAGTGATGTCAGCAAATCAGCTATTCAGATAATTTAGGTAAGTATTTTATTTATTTATTTCAAACATACATAAATTTCCTTAAATTTAGAAGACAGTACTGGAATGATGTGCAAAAATAATTTGATCATATTACTCAAAATTTCCCATATAGTAATATTTCCAAAAATAATCTATTTAATGAGCTATCATTATTAAAAAATATATATTGACAAGGAAAAGGTTAAATCTTGGGCATCAACAACAATCACAATAGAGAACAAATGGTTAGAAATATTTCATCATTTTGAAACAAACCATGTTCCATACAATAATGCACTAAAAATTGTGGAATACGCGCTGTCCTTACCAGGAATTAATGCTGTGACTGAATGCGTTTTTTCTACTGTAAATGAAGTGCAGACATCAGAAAATTCACAATTAAGTGTTGAGACTTTGAAAACCATTTTATGTGTAAAATATAATTTAACAAATTCTTATGAAAAATGTCATGACCTTTTGCACAGCACCAGCAATCTACTAAAAAAATTTCACTCAAATGAGAAATATGCCAAAGAATAAAATAATACGATACATACTTTTTTAATGTATTGTAAATTGTACTTATGTTGAAATTAAAATATATATATTACAATACTATTTTTGAGTTCTATGAAAATTTTTGTTGCTCCATATAGACCAAATTTTTAATCGAGAACACCCCCTGCCCCTGGTCCATGGTGTCCCGCTTTACCAATGTTAAAATCTGGTCACCTTACCTTTACCTGCTCCAATGGTGTTCTGTAACACTTGCCTGAGTAGAGCAGGGGTCAAGAGACCATGTGGCTGAGAGACTGATGACCAGAGAGAGACATACTTGCCTGCCTTCATGGCTGAGAAGAGGTGCTTCCTTAGTAAACTCCATAATCCTCTGAGAGTTCTGTGTGGCCATTGCAATGAATTATTGAACCTAGCAGTCATGCAGAGTTACGTGGGAGGGAGAGTTGGTGTCAAAATAGGGAAGAAAGTTTGGAGGATGGAGGCATGTCTGACTTGTGCCTCATAGCAATCATCCTTGGACAGATGTAGAATTGGGCCCTCTTTCCTCTTTTTGAAGCAGGAGGAGTCCAGACATGGACTCCAACCTCTCTTTGTTGTATGATAGACGCCTTGAATCCATTTTAGATAGTGCTACCAGAAGGTGTGGGCTTCTTCCAAATGGTACCCAGGATTCCTTCTTAGAACAACAGACATCTTCAACCTCTTGTTTCAGAACAGAACATTCCCCAGAGATACACAGAAGTAGAATGAGAATTATGCGTTTAATATGTGGAACCCTCAGAAAATAAAGCAGTTCCCATTTGGATGAAGTACATTTATAACAGGTTCAGGTTGATGCTTACTTTCTGATTCCCAAGGGCTAGTTAAAGATTTGAATCAGAGACTTGGATTATAGATTGGGGCTGGGGTTATAGTTTTGTGATATTAAAAACAAAATGACCCTTTCTTACTTATAGCTCCTTTATTTTCCTTTTTTAAAAACTCATTTTATTGGGGCTCATACAATTCATCACAATCCATACGTACAGCAGTTGTGTAAAGCACACTTCTACATTTATTGCCCTCATCATTCTCAAAATTTGCTTTCCGCTTGGGTTCCTGGAATCAGCTCATTTTCCTTTTTCCCCTCCTCCTCCCTCCCCGCTCCCCCTCCCTCATGAACCCTTAATAATTTATAAATTATTATTTTGTCTTATCTTACATTGCCTAGCATCTCCCTTCACCCACCCTTCTGTTGCCCACCCCACAGAGAGGAGGTTATGTATAGATCCTTGTGATGGGTTCCCCCTTTCTACCCCGCCCTCCTTTCCCTCCGGTATCGCCACTCTCACTGCTGGTCCGGGGGGTTCATCTGTGCTAGATTCCCTGTGTTTCCAGTTCCCATCTGTGCCTGTGCATCCTCTTTTTGTTAATGATATCACCAACTGAAAATGTAGAAGAACTTTCTTCTTTAACCATTCTCCACTTCCACTGCATTCTGAAGTGGTGTATATTTTCTTTGAGAGATGTTTCTGAATACATTATATTCATTTTCTATACTCTGAATAATCACGTTATTTTAGGACTCCATCATTTCTAAACACGCTACCTCCCTTGATCATCTCACTCTCTCATCCCAAAAGTAAATGTCTACATGATAGCGACATTTATTTGATGAAATTAATCTGTAATTCCTGTACATAAACTATCAGTTGTCTAATATTGTGCCTAAAAGAAAGAATTCTGAGGTAAATTACTGAGAAATGATGCCTGCTTTAGTCTTTATTCTTGAGATTCATATAATATCAAACATAACATTCACATGTAATATTCAGTGGCTTGAGAACTCTTGCCCTTGTCATTTGACCCCAAACCTAAAAATTCGCTTCCATTGAGTGAGTCAATGCGGATTCATAGTGATCTCCTTTTGGTTTTCCAAGACTGTAACTGTATGTGGGAATAGAAAGCCCAGTGTTTCTCCCACGGAGCTGCTGGTGGTTTGGAACTGTCAACCATGCAGATTGCAGCCCAGCGCATCACCACTACCCCACCAGGCCTCCTGTCATTTGACCCAGCATTATCCAAATGTATTTGATCATTGACTTCCTTTTCCACAGCACACTTATTAAAATCCTCTCCAGTTAGGTGAGGATGCTAGGTGAAATATGTGGTTCAAACCCACCAGGTGCTCCTTGAGAGAAAGAGGAGGCTTTGTACACCTGTAAAGATTTCCAACCTCAAAACCCCACAGAACTAGTTCTCCTCTGAGTTATATGGTCATCCTGAGTTGGAATTGATATGATACTAGTGAGGTTATTTTGGTTTTGTTTTTGGCAATGACTATTCATCATGAGCATGTCTTCAGACATTTGTTAGCTGCCTGAATTCAGACCTAATTTAAATACCATCTCCTTTTGGAAGCTCTTACCCAAGGCGGAGTTTCCTTGATACATATCTTTATCAGAGGTCTAATCACATTATTATCATACATTTATCTCTTTTTTTCATTACGTTTATTTATTTTTAACTGTGAATTGAGTTACATTTCAGACCCTCAACTGGGCATTCAACAGTTCAAACCACTCATCACTGTCCCCTGTTCCCCTAACCCCTCCCTCCTCTGGTTCCTCTTCTCTTCTCTTCTCTGTCCTTCCTTTTACCCAAACTTTCCTGTCAACTCTCTACCTTGTTGCTTTGTCTTCTTTCCCTTGACCTCCTCACCTTGGTGACCTCCCAAGTCTGTTCCCTTTGATATGCAAGCATTTAACTTGGTTTTGATCCTTAGATTAGTGGTCTCATGCATTATCTGTCATGTTTTGACTGATTAATTTCATGCAGTATAATGATTTACAGATCAATATATATTATGAGGTGCTTCGTGGTTTCATCATTGTTTTTTATAGGAATTCATGGTATTCCATTGTGCACATGCACCAAAGTTCTTTTATCCCTTCTTCTACTGATAGGCATTTAGCCTGTTTCAAGTTCTTGCTATTGTGAATAGTGCTGCGATGAACATGGGAGTGCATATGTCTGTTAGTGTTATGTCTCTTACTTCTTTAGGGTATATACCCAGAAGAAGTGTTCATGGATTACATGGAATTTTTATGATTCTTTTTATTTTAGAACACAGCACATTGCCATGCACTTGGTAGACATTCAGCAAATATTTGTTAAAAAAATTAATGAAATGTGAGTCATTGAATGCTTGGGACAGTTGTCTACTTCTGAAGACTTTGAAGCTTTTTGACCAAACATCTCATCTTATAACGAGGAAACTGATGCTTGTAGTGGTCTAGAGAGTTACTAGTAAAGTTGGGATTGACACCCAGAGTGTATGCTCTTGCCATTATATCACACTGCCTAACAACTGGGCAAAAGATAGAATGATGAAAGCATCAGATGGAGGCTGGCTTCTTATCGGTCAGATTTCTCCAAGTACTATATAATGGTTGTTTCAAATCCTTAAATTCAACTGGTGGTTAGAGATCCAAGAAATCCATATAAGGAGCAGGCATGGCTACTCAGTTATTGTTCCTGGGGACTTCTTTTACAAGATTCTAGAGGACAATAGTAAAAAAAAAAAAAGAAAAAAAAGTACAGAGCAAAGCTAGTGAAATGCTGGAGATTTTGTCTCCTCTCCTGGTCTTATAAGGAGTCCTGGTGGATAGTGGTTTAAGTGTTGGGCTATTCACTACAATACCAATGGTTCAAACCCACTAGTTGATCTGTGGAAGAAAGATGAGGTTATTTTCTACCATAAAGATTTATAGTCTCAGAAACCCTATGGAATAGTTCTACTCTGTCCTATAGGGTTCTTACAAGCTGGAGTTGACTCGATGGTAGTGAGGCTTAAGTACTGGTCCTATATTTATAAACAGAGAGTGTTGGTAAACTAAGTTGATTCTCATGAGAAATCAGCTGGGAGATCTTATTGCTTCCTGCTATAACCAAATTTTGTAGGTTGCAATTTCCTAATTGGGACAAGGGGCTCATCTATTTATCTTTGTGCAACACATTGCATGGTATTTCATGTCCCATACATACACTTCAGGTGTTTCTGGGTGGTGAAAATGGCTTGACTGCTAATGGATGGATTGGAAGTTTGTGACTACCTCTGGGGACTTTGGAAGAAGGGCCTGGCTATCTGCGTCCCAAAAATTAGGCATCAAAAGCCTGTGAAATACACTTCTTCTCTGACACACACGGCATCACCAGGAGTTTGAATTGACGGGCTGAAGCTGGTAACAGATATCTTGGAACCAATGAAATAAGAAAAGACTATGGAACTGATATGGTTACACTAGTGATATTGTATGAAGTAGGACACCAAGGATGTTGCGAGACAATAAAACTGGCTCCTTCCTTAAAATAATGGATGGAGCTAAGAAGAAAGATGTTGCATGAACAAGTCAAAGTCACAGAAGGAACAGAATGAGGCCTATTTTGTGCCATTTATATTTACTTATCCTGGAGAAATGCGGGAAGAAAAGAAATCAGGAAAGTGACATAAAATGTTGGCATTTAAAAATTGAACTTTTGAAAACCTGCTACATGCTGAGCCTTGTGCTTGCCATACTAAAATATTGGGTATTTTAGATGAAAGCATGTAGGTAGCAAAGCTAGTTTCAAGCATAGATTTGTGTGACTGATTCTATGTTATTTTTGAAAGGGGATTAAAAATAAAATAAATAATAGGTTAAATAGAGTAGAGTAACTTAGTATTGACCATAAAAACTACTGGATAATATCTGTTAAGTGCTTTTTATGAGCTAAGACTAAGCAATGGGAGTAAAAGGAGAAACTTAACTTCCTTTATGTTTGTCATTTCTGGTTTCCACCAGCAGAGTGCATATTGTTATCAATGTCACTTTTTATTAGGGAATCCATTGAGTCTTTCTAAGTAAAAGCTAAGTGAAGCACTTACTCATCAAAGGAGGAGGCTTAGAGATTCATGTTTCTTTAAAAATCATATCCACAAGTTATGTGGATTTCCTTAGAAGAAAAACATTCTTAGAAATATGATGTCTCAAATACTAAGAGAAGTTTAAGCATAACTGAAAGCGCATAATTATAAATCATGAATAAACGTACAGTAAGAGATTAATGGAAACCAGATTACAAATGATAAGAATTGAGTCAGTTGCTTGTTTAAGGGAAGGGTAAGGTATGGGGGGAAAAAGGAACATTGGATCTGCAATCGCTGAACCACCCAAATGCTTATATTTTGTTTGTGAAGGCTTAGGGGAAATATATGTAAAAGTCAGCAAATAATTAGAAAGTCAGTGTTGGGGGTGAATGGGAAAGTATTATAGCAAAGACTCCGTGGACTAATGGAAATAGGGAAATAAATAGAGGTTTAAAGTGGTAACTGATTTACCATGAAGCTAAACTGGTAAGATGAAACCAGAATAAAATAAATGAAGTACATTTACTTTCCTGCTATGACACAGCTCCTAGTTCCAGAAAACCAGACAAAATTATGATTTAATCATTATCCCAAAATGTAAAACCAAACACTGCCATTGAGTCAATCATTATCATACATTGGAAAATATGCACCGAAGGTCTGTGAACATTCAGAGAACGGAAACAAGCCAGGTGAGCCCTGCAATTACCCTGGCTTTCTGTCTGTAGGTTCTTTCTGAACTCTGTGCAGGGAGGGTACTGGTCTTAGGCTGTGTTCTTTCAAGAAGTATATATATATATAGTGCTTTGGTGGTTCAGTGGGCTACATATTGAGCTGATAATCACAAGATCAGTGATTTGAAATCACTAGATGCACCCCCAGGAGAACACTGAGGCTTTTAACCCCGTAAATATCTAAGTCTTGGAAATCCAATGGGACAGTTCTACTCTATCAGGTTGATAAAAGTAGGAATCAACTCGATGGCAGTGAGTTTATGCATATATATGTACACAGATTTATTTCAAGAAAATGGCTCAGTTGTAGAGGTTGGCCCGTTCTAACTCCATGGGTCAGATATCGGGCTGAAGGCTTTTCCTAACTCATGTAGTTGCAGGGGTTGAAAAACTCCAAATTATAATGAGAGGGGAATAGAACTATGTATTCATATCTACCTGTTAAGAATTAAGGCTGCAGAAGGACTCCCTTAACACAAGAACACTTTGTTCTAACAATCTGGCATTCTGTGATGCTCACCTTCCTGACTCAATCGCTGAAGACAAAATGGGTGCTTAAGCAAATGTGGTGAAGAAATCTGATGGTGCTCAGCTATCAAAAGATATAATGTCTAGGGTCTTAAAGACTTGAACATAAACAACCAGCCATCTAGCTGAGAAGCAACAAAGACCCCATGGAAGAAGCACACTAGCCTGTGTGATCATGAGGTGTCAATGGGATCAGGTACCAGGCATCTAAGACCCAGAATAAAACCATACACAAGGTGAATGGGGGAGCGGGCATAAAGTGGAGACCCAATGACCATCTGTAGACAATTGAACATCCCCTCACAGAGGTGTCACAGGAAAGAGATGAACCAGTCAGGGTGCAGTATAGCACCGATGAAACACACAACTTTCCTCTAGTTCTTTGGGGCTTCCTTCACGTCACCAGATTAGACCACAACACGCACACTGCTACAGGTATGAGCCTGCAACATGGAATCCAGGATAGATAAACCTCTCAGGGCCAACAATGAGAGTAGAGATACGAGGAGGATTAGGGGAGGGTAGGGGGAGAAAGGGGGAATTGATCACAAGGATCAAACTAGAACCCCCTCCCAGGGGCATGAATAATGGAAAAGGGGGTGGGGGGCGATGGAGGACGATGTAAGATATGGAAAAAATAATCTATAACTTATCAAGTGTTCATGAGGGAGGGTGGATGGGGGAGGGAGGGGGAAGAAAAGGGGAGCTGATATCAGGGGCTCTAGTGGAAAGAGAATACTTTGAACATGATGATGGCGGCACATGTGCAAATGTGCTTGACACATTGGAGGAATTTATGGATTGAGATAAGAGATGTAAGAGCCCCCAATAGAAGTATTACAAAAAATAGAACTAAAGAGAAGCTACTAGCTTGTGGGACTGTAGGAATTGGTGGGTTCCAAAATCTGCCATTCATATGACTGACCAGCTTATATCCCAAGAAAAAGAGCTCAGATGAGTCGGATACAGAATATTGAGACAGAGAGAGCTTTGTCAGAATATCTATATATATTCAAAGCATATCACACCTCCAAGAAAATTAGTTTCCAGTGATGGTTAGATTTTATGTCAATTTGCACCCACGTGAAAGTAGGGGTGTAACCCAATCTATTAATCAGTTCAGAGCCTGATGATAATGTCTTGGGTGTGTGGCCTTTTTGTAAGAGACACTGAAAATTTCTCTCTTGCTTTTTGCCTTCCTGCTTGACGGGGTCCTGTGTCTCACATCGGAAGGTGACAGCCTCTGCAACCTGTAGAACACGGGAGCTGTTGATGACCTCTCATAATCCAGCGGACCTTAGATCCACAAAACTCTGCACCCACCAGCCTGTGCTTCCTTCTCCCCCTTCTTGCTTAATTTGCCGGCAACTGTGTGAGTTTGAGAGTCTCTAGCTAGCCTCGGATCCATGGACTTGAGGTGGACTGAGCTGGACTCCTTCCTCAATGTAAAATTCTTTCTTGAAATAAATTTCTTTCTTATACAGATATAAGTGTTACTAGTTTTGCTTTGCTGGAAAACTCAGTTTAGCAAATTGAGTTTCAAGTGATTGGATGCTTGTATCAGATCACAAAATGGAGGCTAAATGGATTATATATTACATTATGGAATAAATAGCTCTAAGGATCTATTAATAGATCAGGAATGACCTGTTAATAAACAAAATAATATAGATGAATATAAAAATAATTTAGACTTAATAAAGAAAATCCAGATAAAATTATCACATACTTAATGATTCCATTCATATAAATTTTTAGAAAATGCTTGCTGCTCTATAGTGATAAAAATACAACTCAGTAGCCACTTGAAGTTGAAGGGCACTGAGCTGGGTCAGGAGAATAACAGAAAGGAAACCAAAGCAATATCTGTGGTAATAAATGCATAGCTGTGCATATGTCAAAATGTATCATTTCTACACTGTAAATATATGTACTTTGTTGAATTTCAATTATACTTCAAGTACAAAGATATTAAAAAATAAGAAAATTCTTGAAGGCATTAGAAAAATGAAACCTCAGAATAAAATATCTCATGAATACAACTGCAACAATTCTTACAGAAAATCAGCCAATATAATCTAACAATATATAAAAATTATGCATCATGGTCAAGTATGGTTCAGCCCAGGAATTTATGCTAGTTTTCATTCGGAAAACAAGTAATTTAGTCTATTTTAAGAAAATAATTTTAGAGTAAAAACGTATCTTCAAAATAGATGCAGAAAATCATTTGCCAAAATTCTGCATATGCTCATGATAAATATTCATAGTAAAGGAGGAAAAGAAAGGAATTTTCAAAACTTGATAAAAGGAGGTGTGCACAAAAACCTTCAACTATCATCTGTGCAAATTCTCTTTAAGACTGGGAAAAGGCGAGTGAATCTGTTTTCTTCCTTACTATTCATTATTGTTCACGATGTTCCAATACAAAAAGATTTTTAAAAAGCATAAAATTAAAAACAAAGGAGTACACTCTTATTATTCACATCGTATATGATTATATACATAGAAGTTCCCATAAGGTATATATTTAAAAATTACTGAAAATCATAAATAAATGTGATAAGAATATGGAATACAAAGCCAACTACGAAAACTGTTATAATTCTATATATTATGCTAAATAGACTGCTATTGACTTCAGTCTGATCCATAGCGACCCTAGAGGACAGGATAGATTTGCCTCTGTGGGTTTCTGAGACTAAATCTTTATGGGAATAGAAAGTCTCATCTTTCTCTCAATTCTGTATATTAGAAACAGAAGTGAAATTTCAAATAACCATTTACAAGAACAATAAAAAAAAATGATATGCCCCGGGATACATTTAACAAAATGTGTGCCTACCTATATGTTTAAAACTACAAAATGTTATTGAAAGAAATTATGTTGTTGTTAGATGTCATTGAATCTGCTCAGCCTCATAGGGGTCCCACGTACAACATAAGCAAACACTGCCCCGCCTTGTACCATCCTCACAACTGGTATGTGTGAACCACTTGTTGCAGCCATTGGATCAACCAATCTCCTTGAGAGTCTTCCCCCCGCCCCCACTGACCTTCTACTTTATCAAGCATAATGTCCTTCACCATGGATGCATGGTCACATACAAAATATGTGAGCCTTGCCATTCTACTCTCCCCCTAAAAAACTCACACATTTTTTGGAGCTCTTGTAGACATCATACCATTCTGTAGTGCAATCACATCAAGCAGTATTGAGCAATTGCTACTACAATCAGTTTCAAAACATTCTCTTCCTTCACGAACCCCTTGATATCAGCTCTTCTTATCCCCCTTCCCCTATTGTAGCCCCCCAGGAACGCTGGTTCTACTTGTTGTCTCTATAGGTTCATCAATCCTGGCTTTTATCTACCAAAATCTTCAAGGTGTACTACATGTCCCAATACCATGCCAGAGGGACACGATGTGGAAGCTCCACTAGGTGAACAGGACTCTCTCTCAAACACACCTGTAACCTGAGGACTTCAGACTGAAAATCCCTAGTGTTTGAAGAAACCATTTTAAATTTTAAGGAGAATTCTGGCTGTACTTTTTTGAATACCAATTTGTTTGGTCTGGTAGTTCATGGTATACTCAATATTCTTCACCAGTACCATAATTCAAATGCATCGATTCTTCTGTGGGCTTTCTTTTTCATCGTCCAGATTTGGCATACATATATAGTGATTGAAAATACCATGACTTGTGGTAGTTGCACCTTTGTCCTCAAAGTGCCATCCTTGCTTTTCAACACTTTAAAGAGATCCTTTACAGAAGATTTTCCCAATATGTAGTTTGATTTCTTGATTACTACTTCCATGATTGTAGACCAAGTAACACGAAATCATCCACAGCTTCAATCTTTTCTCTGTTATCAAAAATTTCCTTCCTGGTTCCGTTGTGAATATTTTTGTTTTGTGTTTCAATGTAATCCATTCTGAATATGGAGGTCTTTTGATTTTTATCAGCAACTGCTTCAAGTGGACGTCACTTTCAGCAAGCAAAGCTGTGCCATCCACATATCCTAGGTCTTCCTCCAATCCTGATGGGTTAAGTCTTCATAAATCACAGTGTCTTGGATTATTTGTTCACCATACTGATTGACTAAATATGGTGAGAGTATACAATACTGACACACTCCTTTCCTGATTTTTTCAGCCATGCAGTCTCTCCTTGTCCTGTTTGGATAGCTGCCTCTTGGTCTATGCACAGGTTCCCCATGAGGATAACTCAGTGTTCTGGCATTCCCTCTCTTCGCAATGCTAACCATAATTTGTTATAATTTCACAATTGAATGTTTTTACATTGTTCATAAACTCATGTAAACATTCTTTTTGGTATTCTCTGCTTTCAGTCAAAGTCCATCTAACATCATTTCACATTGTTTTCTGAATCTATCATGAATTTTCAGCAGTGCCCCCTCAATGTACTGTTGTAACTATTTGCAATAATCTTCAGCAAACTTTTACTCTTTTAACCCCTGTTTGGCAGATTGTTTATAATTTTTTGGTAACTTACCAGTTTGGTAACTTATCAGCTTGTTGGTTGTTTTGAGGATCAGCACAGAGAAATTAGAAATAATTTGTACATAACTCTTTTTTTTTTTGAGAGGGGGATCACACTGGCTGTGTTTCTGATGTTTGGGGTTGGAAGGGGATTTGAGGACAGGCAATGTGTCTACTCTGCTACTATCAGTTGAGAATGTCTTTGGAAACTGACAGCTCAGTTAGGAGCCAAGGGAAGACAAGAGCCCTATTCCACATTTCCAGTCTGTTTCTGGATCTCCACCCTGCTCATGTATGTCCAGCATGCTCGGGGATCTCTGGCCTGTTTTTGGATCTCTGGCCTGCACAGGATATCTGGCCTGCTCATGGATTTTCGGCCTGCTCATGGATCTCCAGTCTGCTCTGGATCTCCAGCCTGCTCATGGAACTCCAGCCTGCTCATGGATCTCCAGCCTGCTCTGGATCTCCAGCCTGCTCATGGATCTCCGGCCTGCTATGGATCTCCAGCCTGCTCATGGATCTCCAGTCTGCTCTGGATCTCCAGCCTGCTTATGGATCTCTGGCCTGCTCATGGATCTTTGGCTTGATATGGGTCTCCAGCTTGCTATGGATCTCCAGCCTGCTCATGGATCGCCGGTCTGCTCCAGATCTCTGGCTTGCTCCAGATCTTTGGCCTGCTCTTTGATCTACAGAAACGTTTACTTTTTGTGTTATTAATGATGCTGCTTTATAATTCCTGAGTTCTACTAGATCCTCTCATTTGATGTGGGAACAATTATGGATCTCATCCAGTTGGTTGAACAGTTATCTGTCTTCCACCTTGGTATAGATTGGTAGAGATAAGTGAGTGCTTCCATCATTGTATCCATTAGTTGAAAGATCTTAATGTCTATTCCATCAATTCTTGGAGCCCTGTTTTTCAGCAATGTTTTCAGTGCGGCTTGCACTTTTCCTTCAATAGTACTGGTTCTTGATCACTTTCTACCTCCTGAAACGTTTGAGTGTCCACTAGTCCTTTCAAAAGAAATGTATTTGTTAACAGTTTTATTGACATATGATTTACAGAGCATACAATTCAATAGCTTAATCTTACTTTAAAAAGTTGTGCAATCATCACTACAATTGCTTTTAGAACACTTTCTTTATTCTTGTACTCATTGTTACTAGCTCCCCATTTCCCTTTAACTGCCTCTATCATACCCCCAAGAAACAATTGATACAGCTACTGTCTCTATAGATTTACCTATCCTGGATTGCATAAAGAGAAAAACATACACCCCTTCCTCCACACCCACAAAACAATCACAAAATATTACATAGAAAAACACTCCATTGAAATGAAATCAGAAAATATTAAACACCAGAAGAAAGAAAATAAATTTTTAATAGGACAAAACTACACAGGTTTCCACAGAGCTTCCAGACTAATACATACTGGGAAATAGGACAAGACAGCTTACTTTATATACTTGTATACAAGCCGTTTTTCAGCACATTTTAATGCAGTTTTTTGTGGTAAAATGAGGTGCCCTGGCTGATATTAAAGTAAGCTTATATTCAAGTATATACAGTACTTCTGAAATTTTTGACCAGCTGGTAGTGACAAAGCATTGTCTGACACAATACCAGAAGAAGAGCCTCTCAATTTGAAAGTCAATCAAAATACTACTGAGGGAAAGCTGCCTGCTCAGAGCACAAGTAAGTTTAATGACATGGATGGACTAAAGCATCCAGGACCTTTATTTGCTGACCTTCACTTGCATGATGCAAAATGAGAAGCAGCTGCAATCATCCATAAATAATCAGAGCCTGGCATGTACAAAGTATGAATCTAGGAAAGTTAAAAGTAAAAAATGAAATGTACTCTATACAGATACTTGATTTAGCAATCTGAAATGGACAAGTTTAGGGCATTTTTATTCCTATAATCATAAGATCTATAATGCCAGAAAGTCCAGAAGGCATTAGCCAAAAACAAAGCTCAAGGAATTAATGGAATGCCAATGGAAATATTTCAACAAGCAGATTGAGCACTGGAAGCACTCACATTTCTAGGCCAGGAAATCTGGAAGACAGCTATTTGTCAAACCGATTGGAAGGGATCCATAATTGTACCCATTCTAAAGAGAGGTGACCTAACAGAATGAGCAAATAATAGAACAATATCTTAGGTATCCCATACAAGTAAAATTTTCCTGAAGATCATTCATCACCGGTTGCAACAGGACATTGACAGGGAGCTGCCAGAAGTTCAGGATGGATTCAAAAGAGGACAGGGAACAAAGCATATCATTGCTGATGTTAGACGGATCTTGGCTGAAAGCAGAGACTATCAGAAAGGTGTTTACCTGAGTTTTATTGACTATATCAAGGTATTTTACTGTGTGGATCATAACAAGCCATGGAGTGCCTTGAGAAGAATGGGAATTCCAGAACACTTCATTGTGCTATTGGGGAGCTTGTACATGGATCAAGAGGCAGTTGTGTGAGCAAAACAAGGGAATACTGCCTGGTTTAAAATCAGGAAAGTTGTGTGTCAGCATTATAGCCTTTCACCAAACTTATGCAATCTGTATGCTGAGCAAATCATCGGAGATGCTGGATTATATGAAGAAGAGAGTGGCATCAGGTTTGGAGGAAGGCTTATTAAAATCTCTTATATGCAAATAAAACACTTTGTTGAAATTGAGGAGGACTTGAAACACCGATGAAGATCCAGGATTGTAGCTTTCAGTATGGAATAAAACTCAGTGTAAAGAAAACCCAAATCCTCACAACTGGACCATTTAAGCAACATCATGATAACTGGAGAAAAGATTGAAATTGTCAAGGATTTAATCTTGCTTGGATCCACAATCAATGCTCATGGAAGCAGCAGTTAAAACATCACAAGAGGAGTCGCTTTGGGTAAATATACTGCACAAGACATCTTCAAAGTCTTGAAAAGTAAGAATGCCACTTTGAGGTCTAAAGGTTTAGGTGACTGTAACTTTACGGGAGTAGAAAGCCTAGTCTTTCTCCCACAGAACTGCTGGTGGTTTCGAACTGTCAACCCTGTGGACCACAGCCCGATAAGTAACCATTGCACTATAGCAATGAGTTCATGGAAGCAAAGAGATGTTGAAATCTATCTCATGGCAGATATAAGGACAGAGTGAAGAAAC
The DNA here is from genome assembly GCF_000313985.2 of Echinops telfairi. Lineage (NCBI taxonomy): Eukaryota > Metazoa > Chordata > Mammalia > Afrosoricida > Tenrecidae > Echinops > Echinops telfairi. The sequence continues at coordinate 17,666,381 of NW_022111327.1, read as the reverse complement.
AAGTCTTAGGAATTATATATTCTTAGGAAGTGAGAGGGGAAAAATCACTTGAGAGAGAGAACTTAAGAAAGAAACCATTATAAAATAGTCTTATGTCTTATGACCTTCAAGAGATTATTTAGAAAGGTTTAGAGACTGAATTGCTCAATTGCTATGGAAGAATCATTAAGTTTGTCTATCAGTTGGTTATTTGAAGTCTTTAAGTCTATATTGTTTAAGTTTCAGTTTAAGAACTACCTTATTTTCTTTTCTTTCTACTCCAAACTAGATATGCCTCTGTTTATATAATGTTTAAAAAAAATTGTGGTAACAATACTAAATCTACAAATTCTTATCTGGACTCTTACATACTAAGAGTTCTTCCAACTGTAGCCTGTCATTGTCTGGTGATTAAAAAAAATTCTACCTGTGTATTACATGGCGTTGTGGTATGGCTGGTGTTAACTATACTCCTTTGAATTAAAGTACAATCCTCATATGATGGTTAAGTTTATGGCTCAACTTCACTAGGCTATGGATCTCAGTGGTTTGGTAGCTGTCATGTAATTACCTTCCATTAAAAAAAATTCTATTGTGAACAGTCAATCAGTTGAAATGGGAGTTTCCTTGGTCTTGAATCTAATATGTATGAATGTTCTGATAAACTGCACCCTTGCTAGATGCTACATTTAACTCATCTTCTGATGGCTGGTTCTTGTGAAGTGAGCCATCAGTCTTATATCTGGCTTACTCATTTTGGATTTGTCAGCCCCTGCCACTACGTGAGTCAGGGCACTCTCCAGCCTGATGCTTGATCCATAGACTTGAGACTGGCCAGCCTCCATGACTGCATGAACCATTTCCTTGAAATAAATCTCTATATGTTTTTATATATGCATCACCGAATTTGCTCCTCTAGGGAACCTAGCCTAAACACCCTAGTTAATAACCTTACCTTTAGTATTCTTATTATGAATGAAGGACAAAGTGATAAATAGAGAGAAGTGAAGCTATCATAATATTTCTGTTCATGTTTATTATAAAAATAAAGGTCTGCTGCATTTAGTGGGATTATATAATGGAGCTTTAGAATATGTCCAGAGAATCTTTGAAGTAGGCAAGGGTTTAAGGCAAGTTTTTCCCCCCTCTCTACAAAACTTGCACTCAAAGTTGACCATTCACATTCTTCCAACTTTTCAAAAGCAGAGTGCATAATCCCACATAGAACTATAGAATTCAGGCTTATAAATACCTTTTCTGCCAAAAGAGAAGTTGTTGCTGGAGGGAAGGCAGATGTGCTCTCGCACACGATTTCTAAGTTTTCATCTGACAAATCATCTGGGCATCATTTCTGGTTTTGATTGGTGTAGCAGACAGAGTCGTTAGGATAAATGCCATGTCCATTCTTAGGTTTCTTCCATAAATATTTCGGTTTTGACTGACAATTTTTTACATGGCTTAAGGGCCAACAATAAAAATATGAATTTCAAATAAAATAGTATACATGCATATCTGAATGAAGAAGTGTCATGGACATTTTTCAACCACTCCATTATTGTATGGGCCATGGATAGGACAGACAGAGTTGGACGTTTAGCTAAGAAGAAAAGTTATCAAAAGTATTCTCTGGTTGGGAAGGTTACAAAAATTCAAATCCCCCAAGTGAGATAAGCGTAAATGGAGTCAGGAGACAAGATAAAGTAGGACAAGCTATATGAGTATGTCTAGAGTCCAGAAGTAGACACATTGTCATATTTACTCCAATTTTTGAGTGGCTGCAGTATTGCAGGCCCACGAACCTTACAAATGAGATATTATGATTCCCACTGGACTACTGAGCAAACTGAGACATAGAGGGGTCAGCTCCATTGATCAGGTTGGCACAGCAAATAAGTGGTAGATGGAGAAGGTGAACCTAATCTTTCTTCCTCTAAAGCCAATCAATCTATTGCCTCCTAGAGTAAACAGGGTTGTTATATTTTGAACCCATTACTGAGAATATTTGTTTGCTGTCCCATTTATATTACTTTCTGAGTGTGACTGGCACTGGACCAGGCGATGTTTTGAAATTGACTCTGAAAGAGGTCAAAGGTTTTCTGGTAAACCCTGACCCAAGGGAGGCACAAATAGCAATCTGTGGATTATCATCATAAAATTCTGTTTGCTTTGATCAAGAATGGGCAAATACATTCCTGTCAGTATTTTTGGAGTTTAGCATTGATAATTCAAATAACTTCCTGTTTTGCTGTATTGAGCAAGAGTTGAAGTACTTCAATCGTTTGTTCTTTTTCTGTATTCTAAAAGAAAAAGTGCAGATACAGTAGTTTGTAAAATTGGTGATCAGAATGTCAGTAGAATCTTGGAGCAAAAGACCTCCCACCAAAAAAAACAAAACACACACAAAAAAAGACCCAGTCTAGTCTTTTCATTTAATTTCCATGGCATATTGACTGCCCCCCCCCAACCATTTTATTAGGAGCTAATCCAGACATAACACCATTACATAGTTCAATCATATCAAGCAGTGTTGTATAATTGATACCCAAATCAGTTTCAAAACATTTTCTTCATATTTATGTGTATATATATTACAGTTTTATTGGCACATAATTAACATCTCCTACAATTCAATAGTTCAATTGTTTAATCATATCAAGGAGAATTGTACAATTATTACCACATTCGTTTTAGAGCATAACCCCCCCATAGTTAAATTGCCTTTAAAATGAGTTGTGCAATCACAATCTGTTCTTATGCTCCCACTCCTCTCCTGTCTTCATTATTTACTCCCAAAATCCCGTTTCCCTCCTTATCACCAACCCCTACAGCTGTACGCCCTCTATCCCCTTGTACCAGTTACTATCGTTGTGCATCCACCACTCCTGTGCTTCACACCTGGGATACTCAACAGATAACAATAAAAACCAAATTCACACTCAGGTGGTAAGGATAACTTCATAATAGCATAAAGACAAAAATAAAATAATGCCTAAGAAGGGAAAGATCCCCACCTACTTTCAAACAGCCAAGGAAGAAATTTCTGTCATGGAACCAGTACGCGATACTTGCACCGAACAAAATAAAAGACCAAAAAGGTGACCATCCTGTTCTTTGCATTTCATCCCCATGACATATTGACTTTCAATAAGGCACGAGCATCTCTTCTACTCTCCATATAAAACTATTTATAGTTAAATGATTCTTATGATTTAGGACTGGCAGCACTTGACAGTGTCTAAGAGATGGCCAGTGAAAGGATTTCTTCTTACAGCTGAGAATACTGAAGTGCAGAGAAAGGGAGGGATTTAGGTAAGGCCATATCTATTTTCAATTACACTGTGGGACTTTTCTGTCTGGCTATAATAACTGGGGTTGTTGGTAGGTGCCTTTGAGGTGGTTTTGATTCACAATGACTCTATGCACAGCAGCATAAAATAGTGCCTGCTTGTGCGTCATCCTCACAATTATTGTCATGTTTGAGCCCCTGGTTTCAGTCACTGTGTCAACCCATCTCCTTAATCTTGATAGTCTTCCACTTTTTCGCTGACCCCCCATTTATTAAGCATGATATGCTTTTCCAGGAACTGGTCTCTTCTGATAACATGTCCAAAGTAAGTGAGATGAAGACTCACCATCCTAGCTTCTCGGGAGCATCCTGGTTGTGGTTCTTCCAAGACAGATTTGTTTGTTCTTCTGGAAGTCCATGGTATTTTCAGTATTCTAAGCCAACACCATAAATCAAGTACAAAAATTCTTCTGCAGTCTTCCTTAATCATGTCCAACTTTTACGTGGTTACAATCATGTCAAGCAGATTTCAACATTGGCCCAGGAACTCTGGATTGTTCCTTCTTTTTCCTAAGAGAAGAAAAGGGTTAGAATGTGGGAGGCTATATGTGTTTACTGGAGATTGCAAAATTATAACCGCTATTGGTTTTGAGACAGAAACGTTATGGACCGACTTGAACATTAGATTGAAAAAGGCATTCTGCCAAGAATAGTTTTTGGCCAGTGGCAAATGACAGATAGGATCATCTCTGTGTCAGAGCCACCAACAATGTGCCTCAGTCACAGTTGCTCACCCACAATCCAGAGGTGAAGAGTCTGGAATTCTTTCACATGGACCAATGATCCTTGGTCTGCCTAGAAGAAAATATACACTTTCAAATACCTTCCACATCTGGACACACTATGGGACTTGGCAGACTGACTTCTTAAAAAAAAGTGCAGCATTGTTAGACAACCTGCCAGGACATGTTGAAATGGTACATAGTTTGGAATATTCCACATATGGGTAAGTGTGTAAGTCCTTAAAAACTGTTTTTCTTGTCCTTAATCTGACAAAGAACTGTGTATGTTCTAAACACATGATCAGAAATTGTAGTAATTGATTTCATATTTAGCATATTTATTCATTCTTCTGTTAGTTATATTCCCTTGGAAAGTACCAGTTAAAAGGTTACATTGTTTAAAACAATAGTCAATTTTCCTGGAATATTTTGTATAGGGAGAACTCTAGTTGGAATATGTTTTCAGCATGTACATCTCTTTACAGAGTTACAATTGTCCACATATTGTCCTTTGTGGGTGTTTCTGAGTTGCTGGTAGTTAAGTCTTGAAACACTGTTTTGATAAGAATTTCGAAGTTTCATTGAGACTTTCATGGAGAGTATCTGAACTATTAGTGAGATCTGGTGTTAGCCCAAGGATGAACAGCAGTGCAAAAATGCAATGTTCTACTTTCTCTCTTTTTAAATTGTGGTATATATACATGAAAATATTTAACATTTCAGAATTCTCCAAACGCATAGTGTAGTGACATTAATTTATGTTCACCATGTTGTTCAATCTTATCTACCCTCAAAATTTCCACCACCCTTAACAGAAGTTCAGTATAGCCTCCTTGTGCCTCCTTTTCCTCATGCCTGTTGTAGTCACTAATAAACTTAGGTTTCTATACACTTGCCTATTCTAGGTATTGTACATGTTTACCCTCTAGTCTTTTTAACAAATGCATAGCACTCTATTATTTGAATAGTGTATTAGTTAACACTTCCCTATGGATGAATATTCAGTTTTCATTTTGTCCTATTTTTTGTTATAAACAAAGCTGTAATGAACATACTTCTCCATCTTTCTTTTCACATATATGTAAATCCAGCTGTAGGATAAATTGATGGAACAAAAGACCTAGAAAGTTTTGCTAGGTAAAAATGATACAGATTTGTACTTTTACTAATAATGTATGTGAGTAATCATTTTCATACATTCTCACCAATCTAGCATGTTATCAAATATTTAAATAAATAATTAACAGTGTGATAGTTGAGAAATATCCCATTGTTGTTTTGATTTGTAATTTTTAATAATAAGTGAAACTGATCATTTCATTTGTTTAATTGGCATTTTTTTCCCTTTGTGAACTCTGTTTACATCTTTGCCCCACATTCTTATTACTCTATCTTTTCCTTTTCTTTTTTTTAATAGTAGCACTTTTCATGTTAAGGAAATTAGCCTTTTGTCATATTATTGCATACACTTCCCCCCTCCACCCCGTCTGTAATTTTTTCTGAACTTCTATGTTATTTTCTTACAAGAACATTAAAGACATTTGACGGTTTAATGTATTAGTCTCTTGATTCATGACTTGTGGGTTTGGCATTATGCTCACAATAGCCCTTTCTTACAGTTTTCATGGTTTTGATTTTATGCTTAAGTTTTTACTCATCTAGTATTTATTTTGGTGAAAAATGTGAGTTAGAAAGCCAACTTGGTTTAATATTAATATTTTTTAGATAGCTACCTGGTGCACTCAATTTTGGTATGCATACTATTTTGGGTGATACGATTTTAAATAGACACTTGACACATTTTCTCCTTTTGCACATAGCTTTTTAATAATTACATTTTATTGTATCAGATCCTAATAGTGATATCATATTGAAATCCTGTGAATAGTTTCCAATTTTAATTCAAATGAGTATTATGATGCAATGTCCTTCATTGTATCCTTTTGTTCTTATTTGATTATTTTTCTGAGATAAATAATTGAGAATAGGAAATGGAATTTTGCTAAGCACTATCAAATTCCATCCTGAAGTATGGCAGTTGTGAAATTCATCACCCCTTAGTAAAATCTGGGATGTGATATTTTGACTATTCTTTTAAGCGGAAGAACAAATGGAAATCCACGCTTGTTTCAATTAGCTTCTACTTTATCATTAAGATATCTGAGCACTTTAAAAAATACTTTTATTGGGGGCTCTTACATCTCTTATTACAATTCATACATTCCTCCAGTGTGTCAAGCACATATGCACATATGCAGCCATCATCATTTTTAAAGCATTTTCTTCCCACTTGAGACCCTGATATCTGTCCCCCATTTCTTTCTCCTCCCTCCCCCCAGCCCTCCCTCACGACCACTTGATAATTTATAGATTATTTTTCCACATCTTACAGCGTACTCTGTGGCCCTCACTCACGTTTTCCTTATTTGTCGTCATGGGAGAGGGTTCTAGGTTGATCCTTGTGATTGGTTCCCCCTCTTACCCCCACCCTCCCCTAATCCTTAAGTATCTCTACTCTCCTTGTTGGCCCTGAGGGGTTTATCTATCCTGGATTCCCTGTGTTGCGGGTGCTTATCTGTAGCCGTGCGCATGCTCTGGTCTAATCTGATTTGTAAGGTAGAACTGAGGTCATGATAGTGGGGGGAAGGAAGCCTCAAAGAACTAGAGGAAAGTTGTCTGTTTCATCGGTGCTATATTGCACCCTGACTGGCTCATCTCTTCCCTATGACACCTCTGTGAGGGGATGTCCAATTGTCCACAGATGGACATTGGGTCTCCTCTCCATATCCGCCCCACTCCCCATTCACCTTTGGTATGGTTTTATTCTGGGTCTTAGATGCGAGATACCCGATCCCATTGACACCCCATGATCACACAGGCTGGTGTGCTTCTTCCATGTGGGCTTTGTTGCTTCTCAGCTAGATGGCTGCTTGTTTATCTTCAAGCTTTTAAGACCCCAGATGCTATATCTTTGGATAGCGGAGCACCATCAGCTTTCTTCACCACCTTAGCTTAAGCACCCATTTTGTCTTCAGCAATTGAGTAGGGAAGGTGAGCATCACAGAATGTCCGATTGCTAGAACAAAGTGTTCTTGTGCTAAGGGAGCACTTGAATTGAGGCCCAATGTCCATCTGCAACATTAATTCTTAACATATAGATATGAGTACCTAGTTCTATTCTCCTCTCATTATATATATGTTTACATATGTACATGCCTGTATTTAGGCCTCTATAAATGTCCTTTGCCTCCTGGTTCTTTCCTTTTGGTTCTTTCCTTTATTTCTCTTTTACTGCCCTCTTGTCCCACCATTATGTTCGGCATTGATTCGGGTTTAGTAATTCCTTGCTGTTACATTGCCCTTGATTGAGCCCCACTAGGCATCCTACGACCTTCTTTCTATTGATTTTAGTTCACGTGTTGTTCCCTTGTCCCTGAATTGGTCCCCTTTCTCCCGTATTCCCCCAAAACTATTGGTCCTATTCTTTTCAGGTCCGAATTATTTATCCTGCCTATCTTATCCAGATAGACATGCAGATACATTAATAAATGCAAAAACTAGGCAAAGCCAAATAAAACAACAGTAGTAAAAACCTACGAAACAGTGACAACAACAGCAAAAAAAACAAACACAAAATAACAATAAGAAAAAGAAAGCCACTGAAAAAAATGGAAAAGCCTATAAATAGTTCAAGGTCTGTTTGTTGGCCTTTACAAATGTTTTCCAATTGAGTCTGATGGGGTGCCACATGCTATCTCCCAAGTCTATTTTTGGTATTCTCTGGGTCTCATCACTCTACTCTGCCTGCTGCTATGCTGCATGCTCTCAGTGCCTCACCCCAGTGTGATGGGGCCAGACAGTGCACTATTCCTGTACTGGGTCTCCAGTGCTGTCCCCAGCAGCATCATGGTTCAGTGAGGGACGCTGTGTCCTGTGGTGGGGCCAGCCCTTTGGTCCTCCCCATGCATTGTCTGCTCTGAGCAGGAACATCGTCCTTGGGGCTTGGTGGGCCAGGATGTCCTCCCCTCCCTCTCCATCCCTTCGCATTTATTTCATGTGCTCTAACCCGACGCGCCCCTCTCCCCAAGCTGTAGCCCCAGTGCTGTCCTCTGAATTACATCCTTCTGAGTGGAGGGGGCATTATCCACATAGTTGGGATTGGGCTGGCTCTGCAGACCTTTCTATTGGTTCCCTGGTATATGCCGGTATATTCTATTCATGTCTTGGTGCATGGGTTGAACCCTGGTCTCTCTCTCCCTCTCCTGTGGAGATACAAGCAATACCCTACCCTTGTGTGGGTTAGTGTCTTGTTCCCCACCTATCCATGGCTTTTTGTCTTTCTTTCTTTCCCCTTTATATTTATTTGGCTGCCATATGTATCCCTGGATTGGGTTTCACCCCTGCCATAGTTGCTGTGCCTCACCCTAGGGATGTATGTATATAGTAGCTTTTCCCCTATGCCCCATTTTTAAAAAAAGCTTACCTCAGTGGATGCATGTTTTACTTGTCCTTTTGTGCTTTACTTACGTCACTTAGCATGATTTCCTCAAGTTCTTCCCATGTGGCAATATACTTCATGCGTTGGTTGCTGCATTTCAGGGACACGTAGTACTCGATTGTATGTATGTACCACAGTTTGATCTAATCATCTGCTGATGGAAATTTGGGTTGTTTCCAACTCCTTGCAATTGTGAACTTTACCGCGCTGAACATTGGGGCACAGATGTCTGGCCGTGATTTGTTTCTTGTCTCTTCTGGGTATATGCCCAGTAGGGGGATTGCTGGGTCGTAGGGTAGCTCAATCACCATCAGTTTTAGATATTGCCAAATCGATGTCCATAGTGTCACCATCAGTTTTAGATATTGCCAAATCGATGTCCATAGTGTCCGTACTCACCTACAGGTCCACCAGCAGTGGACAAGCATTCCTATCTCTCCACGGCCCCTCCAACACTTGTTACTTTCTGATTTTGAATTGGGCTATATTTGATCGTGTTAGGTGGTATCTCACAGTTGTTTTAATTTGCATTTCTCTTATGGCTAATAATCAGGAACATTTTCTCTTATATTTACTGGCTATTCGAATTTCTGCCCCTGTGAAACTCCTGTTCAGATCCTTTGCCCACTTCCTTAGTGGGCAGTTAGTTTTATTCTTGTTGTAAGCTTGCAAAGTATTGTATATGTTAGTAATAAGGCCTTTGTCTGATGTGTCATTGCTAAAGATGTTTTCCCAGTCTGTGGGCTCTCTTATTACTCTCTTGGTGAATTCTTTCGATGTACACAGGTGATTTATCTTCAGTATATCCCACTTGTCTATTTTTGACTCCTCTGTATTTGCATCCTTCCCTATTTCTGATAGCTTATGTAGCCCTGTGCCAAGGTTCTCAGGTTCATCTCAATTTCCCAATTAATAGCGCTTATAGTTTGGAGTTTTGCCTTAAAGTCTATGATCCACCATGAGATTATTCTTGTGCATGGAGTGAGGTGAGAGTCTTGTTTCATTTTTTCTGCAGGCAGATACCCATTTTTTCCAGCACCACTTTTTGAAGAGGGCATCCGCTTCCCATTTGATATTTTTTGGACCCTTATCAAAAATCAGTTGCCTGTGTACTGTTGTTTTAAATTCTGGGCCTTCAGCTTTTTTCCATTTGTCTGAATATCTGTCGTTATACCAGCATTACACTGTTTTGACCACTGTGGCTGTATAATATGTGCTAAACTCAGGTAGAACAAGCCCCTCCCCCCCACTGTGTCCTTCTTCTTGACATGTTCCCTGCTAATTCTGGGCTTCTTTCCTCTCCATATGAAGTTGGTAATCAGTTTTTCCAATTCTTTGAAGAAGGATGATGGGATGTCTATCGGGATAGCAGTAAACTTATATAGTGCTTTGGGAAGAACTGCCATCTAGCTTGTATAATATTGAGGAATTTCCTCTCTGTTCCTATCTTCTTCAGTGTCTTAAACAGGAATGGGTGTTGGATGTTATCAAATGCTTTCTCTGCATCTATCGATAGTATCATGTGGTCCTTAAATGTTTTCTGTCGTTAAGGTGAATAATACTAATGTTCTTTTGTATGTTGAACCATCCCTGCATCCCTGGTATCAATCTCACTTGGTCATAGTGAATTATTTATTTCATATGCTTCTGTATTATATTGGCCAGTATTTTGTTAAGGATTTTTACATCAATATTTATTAAGGATATTTGTCTGTAGTTCTCAATTCTTGTGGGATCCATGCCCATTTTAGGTATCAGAGTTTTACTAGCTTCATAGAAAGAATTTGGGAGTTTTCCATCTTTTTCTATATTCTGGAAGAGTTTGTATAGGATTGGTGTCACTTCTTCTCTAAATGCTTGGTAGAATTTCTCCTGTGAAGCCATCTGGCTCACGAGATTTTTTTGGTTGGTAATCCCTTGATAACCTTGTCTATTTCTTCTACTGCATGGGTCTGTTGAGGTTCTTGATGTCCATCTTGGATACTCTAGAGAAGGATTATTTTTCCAAGTATTTGTCTATGTCTTCCAACTTGTTGAATTCTTTAGAGTACAGGCCTTTGTAGTACTGTGTAATTATCCTTTTGATTTCATTAGAGTCAGTTGTAATGTCCCTTGTTTCATCCCTCATCTTTGCGATTTAAATTTGTTCTTTCCTTTCTTTGATTAGGGTTGCCAGCGGCCTATCAGTTCTGTTAATCCTCTCATTGTCTTCTGTTTCTCCTGCTTTTTTTGTTGAGGCTGTTGATTCTGGTTGCTGTTTATGTGTTGTTCAAGAGGAACCCAGAGACATCTTCCCGAGTCGAAGAGCACTCGGCTCTCTCTGGCAGGACTCGTATGAGTGCTTATACAAACTACATCCAGGTAGCTGCACTGGGGATAGGCTACCGCTGTATCTTCCTGTGGTTTCACTCTTACCCTAGCCAACCAGTATTCCGTTATTTGGAATGTGAGCCCACATTGGGTGTTTGTGGGCCCACGAGGGTGGCGTTTCACTGGCTGATCTCTCAATAAGCTGTAGTAGTGTGTCTCATGGTGCTTGGAGCGCCTCGGGTGGCATGTGGTGTTTCCCTCTGAAACTGTATTGCCGCGGAGGGTGTGTGGGTGTTCCTTCCTTGGTGTAGAGCACCAGAGATGGCAGGCGGAATTACCCTCCCAATTTTCTGGTCTGGCAGCAGTAGCTCTGGGCAAGTGAATCTAACTAGAAACCAACTTCTTCCATCTCCCCTGAGCACTTTTTTCTTTGTTTAATCATTATAACTTCATGGACAAGATATGAACTTTGGAGCCAAATAGATTTTACTTTATTTATTTGTTTACATTAAAAGTATATTTTAATATTCAAATGATTAAACATGATGGGACTTTAAAAATCTTTGGGAAAATTAAATCATCTTTCCTTTTCTTTTTACAGAAAACTTTTTTCATTATGAATTCGGTGGGCAGATCTGATATTAAATATTAGCTTTTTTATTGTATCTCAGCTGGTAAATGTGTATAACCTTACTGGCTACGTAAGTTTATCTATTGTATAGCATGTACTACTATTACTTCTTATGTGAATGGTCTATCATATTGTCTGTCAAAAAATACATTGCTAAAAAATCCAGACACAGGATGAACATTAGAATAGGCAGTAGGAGACTTACTGACCTCGTCCAAATTACTCACTCTATATTTTCAATTTCCATGTAAAATTGATATAGTAATTTCTATATTGCCTACTCATGTAATAGAACTTGGAAAACATTCATATATTTTTATTATGACGATTATGATGAGAGAACGTGGATACTCAAAACTGTAATATATAGAATATGCACGCGAAATCTTCTTTCCCTTTCCCCCAAATTTTGAATTCTCAGATATTGGTCTATGTGAATCAGAATCGATTTGATGGCTATGAGTTTGGGTTTTTTTGGTTTGGGTTTTGGAAGAAATATAGTCAGAATTCTCTTAGAAGCAAGGATGGCAAGACTTCATTTTATCTAATTTGGAGGTGAAACCAGTGCTTGGAGAAGAATATAATATTTGGTAGAGCTTCAGTGAACAAAATAGGAAGACCTTTAATGGAATGTATTGACACAGTGATTGTTACAATGGGATTAGTCTCAGGCATCTTCAAACTATGGCCCGCGGTCCACCCGCGGACTGCCAAGGACATTTATCCAGCCTGCCGGGTGTTTTTGCCCCATTTGTTTTTTTACTTCAAAATAAGATATGTGCAGTGTGTATAGGAATTTGTTAATCGTTTTTTTTTAAACTGTAGTCTGGCCCTCCAACGGGTCTGAGGGACAGTGAACTGGCCCCCTGTTTAAAAAGTTTGAGGACCCCTGAGATAGCAGCAATTATCACGATGGTGCAGCACTGGCCAGTGTTTTATTCTGTTAAACCTTTGGACACTTTGTTAGTCTGGGTTGACTAGAGAGACATTCATAGACACTGATATGTGTATATAAAAGAGTTTTATATACGGAGAAAACATCCCAGCACAGTCCAGATCAAGTCAATAAATCTGATACTAGCCCTTATGTCCGATATTAATATATAAATTCCTCTTCTGACTCATGAAACACATGCATTGGCGCCAAATGCAGGAAGATCACCGGCCAGTGGGTGGGAGGTCTTGTGGATCCAGTGTTGTTGTAAGCATCTCGGTGCTTACAGGGGTCTCCGTGTGGCTTCTCTGACTCCAGAGGTTTGGCCCCATCAGATCCTCTACATTGTGTCTTCTCCACAGGGATGTTTCACAGGGAGTGAGCACAGAGAGAGTGTCTCCCACCTCCAATGAAGAAAAACTGGAGTTCCCAGAATCCTCAGGAGAAGGCTATGCCCACATAGAGGCCTCATTGGCTATCACCACCTCACTCTTAGTCCTCTCAAGTTGATAAATGATTATCTAACTACCACAGTCACTGTGTTGCAACTGACTCAAGTGCATCTAACAACAATAATGAGTATAAACTGCAGTTTCCTTAGAGAACCCTCCCTGTCAGCAATGATTACCTAGGGAGGAGGGAGGCTGGCTTGTATTTTTCACCTAAGGCAGTCTTAGAGAAAGAAGCCAAAGAAGAAACAATTTAGGATACTTATAAGTTTGTATAGCTATGAGTTGGAATCAGGTTGATGGTTGTGGGCTTTATTTATTTATTTTAAAATACGTTTGCAGCTATTTTTGGAAAATAATACAAAATAGGCTAGGATATTGTTAAGTGAAATTTTCAGTCCTTGGACCTTTGGAAGTCAGGTTCACAGAATGTTTTGCTGTCTCATAACAATGGAATGGAGAAAATATGGAAATGGATAATTATCATAATAATATAAAGGAAACTGCATACAATTTGAAGTGGGATAAAACAGTGGAGCATTGGGTCAAGAATGTCATGTCTGGAAGCAGGCAGACCTGAATTCCAATGCTGCCTGTCATTGATCAGCTGAGTGATATTGGGGAAACTGCCTCAGGTTTGTGTAGCGTAGGACTCAAAAAGATGGTAAATTATCAAGGGTTCATGAGGGAGGGAGGATGGGGGAGGGGGGAAATGAGGAGCTGGTATCAAGGGCTCTCGTAGAAAGAATGTTTTGAAAATGCTGATGGCATCATATGTACAAATGTGCCTGACTCTATGGATGTATGTATGGGTTGTGATAAGAGCTGTAAGAGCCCTCAATAAAATGATTTAAAAAAGTAGTTCCAACCTCAAAAGACTGCTGGGAGGTTCACATTGGGTCTAATAGTTTGTGTAAAGTGCTTACTTAGCGCAGTTCCTACGACATCATAAGTACTCAAGGAATACTTACAGCCATCAAGTCCTTCCTGACGCATAGGGAACCAATGGGAGAGGCTAAAGTTGCCCCTGTGGATTTCCAAGACCATAATTCTTTATGGGGTTAGAAAGCCTCATCTTTCTCCCATGGAGTGGCTGGTGGTTTCAAACTATCAACCTGTGGTTAGTAGCTGAACAGGTAACCAGTATGCCACCAGGACTCACTTAAGAAATAGTATGATTAACAATTATGGGGACATTTGAGAGAGCCTGTTAAAGTGATTAGCCATAAAGAGGCAGCAACAACAAATGCAAATCAGAAGTTATTGTTGGTCAATTTTGCTAGCAGAGTAAATCCAGATGCAAAACAAAATTAGTTTATTTCCACAGATCAAAACTGATTTTCTACAGATTGCAGCATAGCAGGAGAAAATGTCAGACATTGCTAGGAAGTGAAATCATGTGAATTATTAACCTAAGGAGCTCTGCACCTTTCCTTCACACCAAACGATGGATTTTGTACATGCTACGGCCAGAGTTGTTCCCTCAAAATCTTTTTTACAATGCATTTTGAGTCACATTTTTTAGCTTGGTGAGACTTTCATAGAGTAGACTTTCACACCATTGCTCCCAACACATCTTCATAGCTCTAATTTCTTTCCTACACACCCATTCTGCCCATAGTTGCCAGATGATTTGTAGAAATGAAGCTAATCATGCTAATCTTCTACTGACAACATCCCCTTGTGAGCTGATTAATTTGAAACTCCACAGGACGGTGATAAAGGCGCTTAATAGTAATGCTTCAACACATATTTTCTAGCTTTATTATTCTGTATTGCTCTCTGTCCTTCCCTCCTCTAACCACCACTCCTGGCAAACATCTGATTCTTCAGTTTCATGTGTTTCACAAACATGTCAGAAGCTCATTACAAACTGCAGATTCTGGGCCAAATCTCTTGAAGTCTGGCAATGGCCTCCAGGAATCTGAATTTTTAACAAGCAAGCTGCTTGGGTGATTCTGAAGCAGTTAACAACAGATCTCAGTTTGAGATTTCTTTTCATCCCCTCAAAAGTACGCTTCATTTTGTACCTTCTCATCTTCACATCCTGTTTAAAACCATTCTTTCCTTTTCTTCTCTTGATTGACCAACCAGGTCTTTAAAACTTGTCTCAAAACTGCTCCATCTCTGAAACGTTCCCTTAAACAGAGTTAAAGTTCCTTCCTAGCCTTGCATGCAAGTTCAATGTTATCCATAGTTCTCTCTCTCAATAGATTTAGACTTTCTTCTACATTCTATGACGTTATTGATCATTTTTGTATTATACTCCAGAGCTTGCATAATGCTTTAACACACAAAAATAGATACTAAAGAAATGCTTTTTGAGAAAATGAGTAAGTGAGGTGATGGAAGATTTCAGTTTCTATATTTGAAAGCAAATTAAATAAATAGGAATTTTAGCTTAGCAATGACAGGTGCTCCCTGATTTATGACAGAGTTGCTTTCTGACCACTTTGCTATAAATCTGTTCTGACATAAGTCAAGCACTTCATTGAAAAAAGTTTTAATTATTGCCTTTTATTATTAGTATCTTTACAAATGTGGCTTTTATTTGTCCATGGGTATTAGAAACATTATGCATAAACTTGCAGATAATGATAGCACTGTAAATTATGTATTACATATTACCAAGATAAAAGACGTGCAAAAAAGTTGGCTCTAGGTGCAGTTTATTTTAACTGGAATATGCCAAGAGTCAGAGACTACTGGTATTTTGTTAGATTCTGATCTGAAGCTCAGATATGAAGTAATTTTCATCAGTACAACTAATTAGCAATTTTGGCAGAGTTCAAAATATAAGAGCATGTCTTTTATAATTACAAAGAGCACTGGAGGCTTATGGTTACTTGTTAGGCTGCTAAATGCAAGGGCAACAGTTTGAAACCAGCAGCCCCTCTATGGGAGAAAGATGAGGCTTTCCCCTCCCATAAAGATGTACAGTTCTAGACACTGACTGGGGGTGCAGTCCTACCCTGTCCCATTGAGACATTATGAGTCAGGATTGATTTGATGGCCGTGAGGTGGTTTTTTTTAAATTTTGCTGTGGTCTTTCATAACTTATTGAATTCTTGGAATCCAGTTTTACTGGTCTACTTAGCTTTGGATATCCTAAAATTTCACAATAAGTCTCTGTGACCCACCACTGATGAATTATTTAGCAAAAAAGAGTTTCTGATTATATTTGATTCCATGACTTTAAATAGACTTTGAAATGTTAACAATAGCAAATCTCAATGAAGACACATGATTAGTCTAACAGGTGACATTATTTTGAACTAGGAACAACAAAAACAACAGTGGAAACAGGAAAAAGAGATTGAGATCCATATCAATTTTTAAAATTTATACTCGAGACAACTTTTTGAATGAAGAATTGTCAGAAATCAAGGCCTAACAGACAAGGGACCTTTCCAGGTGATGCTTAATCTCAGATTACTAAAAAGACAACCTTATTTAACGCGCACAGTTCTTGTTGATAGACTTTACTTCTGTAAATAAAATAAAGTCAATAAACAAACTATGCATATAAAATATATATTTGATCTTATTACTCGCCATCAGGTCTGACTTATGCAGGTGTGATGTCTCACAGTGTAGAACTGCTCTGTAGGCTTTTCTTGGCTGTGCTCTCCTGGGAAGCAGATCACCAAAGCCCTTTTTCCTGGTACCTGTTTGGCATATATGACAAAATGTGTTTAAACGTGTCTCTGCAATTAGTGGATACCTGCAGACAAGTTCTCTCAGTGATAGACTTGTCATTGTCTCCTTAGGGTGCCTTAAAAAAAGTCCAACCCAAACAATGAATTATGAAAGACTCGGCTGGGCCATTAAATTCAAGAGATGCCAGCACAGAAGGTTATGGTGACTGTGTTTTGGTATTCCTAGGTGTCATCTTGATAGGTTTTGTAAAAAGCACACAAGAAGATCACAGAGGCTTATGAAGAAATTTTAAGAAAATTGAAAACTGCACCGATGAGGAAAGGGCCAGGAAAATGATACCTGGTAAGGGATTTTCTTCCAATAGACAATGGCCTTGCTTATTCTTTGAAGGTAGTCATGGCGTTCCTATGAAAATTTTGCTGAGAAATCTTACCCCATCCACTCTACCACATTGATATTGCACCTTCAGATTCTTTTTTGTTACCCAAGTGTGAAGAATCTTGAAAAGGAGCATGCTTTGTGTGCTTGAGGATGCCCAAACAGATATTTTGATGTGGTACGAATCAAAGAATGCAGAAATCTGTGGAAGAAGGGCTAGAGAGATGGAAATACTGCCCACAGAAGTGTGTAGATCTCAATTGCATTTGTCTTGTTTTGTGGATCAGAGGACACATCTTCTCCCTAGGGTTCCAAATGGCTTCTTTTTAAGAAACAGATCACCAGGCCTCTTTCCATGGTACCTCTGGGTTGACTGGAACCTACAACCTTTCAGAGGCAGCCCAGAGCATCAAGCGTTTGCATCATGTTATACTTGCAAGACATTCATATGGTTCTTCCTACTACAGTCTCTGCAAAAATGGCTACATCACTACCTTCACCTGTCCATATGATCCACATGACTGTTTACCTAATGATTTGAACCCTCTGGAGACCAGTGATGGTCACAATATATCTATGACTTTGAATATAGAATATGTGGAGAATATATCTGTCATTTCAATCTGACCAATGCAAATGACAAAACACAAAAAACAAAACAAAGAGGAATTGCTGAAAGAGGGAAAAGAGGGAGAGGGAGGGGGAAGAGGAAGGGATGGACAGGAGAGATCAAGATAGAGACAGTGTCACACACACGCACACAAACGCACAGAAACTTCACCCGTGATATAATGATAATACTTTATCCGCAACCAATAGCCACTAGTCTAATAGTCTTATGTACTTTTTACTTTTAGTCTCTTTACTTTTTGCATTCATTCCTATCTCCCAGTAGAAAGTATTCCAGAAGACTGGTGCACATCGATTCTCTTTCCTCTTTATTCACCTCCTCATCGGGAGAACTCCCCCTAAGACTTAGTTTGGCCTTTTCTATTCTCAAAGCCAAAAAGAGAAGGAAATTACAATGTAAAGTTTTTTTCTTTGAGATCGACTAGATTATACGCTCCTGGAGAACAAGAGCATGCTTTATTTACCATTGTGTTCCCTGTCCTTGCTCCAAGACCTGGTACATGGAATGCCTTCAGAGCATGTTTTTTGATAGGATGAATGCTTGATTAAAACTGCAGCTATTAAATGATGTGAATAATGTCAACTGTTAAGAGGGTGGGTATTAGAAAACGTTGAAAGCAACTTTTAAAGTACTGACCATATTTGGCCGAATTAGCTGGAGAAAGAGGTACCCTTTCATACTTTCTCAATGTGCTTCCTCTAGCAGCTCCCCAGAGGATCATTGTCCCCTTTACCATTCCTGCTTGAACCTCCAACCAAGCTGAAAACATATATCATCAACTTACTGACCCAAAACAATTATTCTAAAAAATGTACTTGAAAAAAATATTCTATTTTAATTTTCAGTTTTGGTGAAAATATACATGGACAAACCTACCCCAGCTGACATTTTCTAGACATAATGATCAGTGACACTGCTTACATTCTTCACATGTGTCCACATTCCTGGTATTTCTGTTCTAATGGCTTCATTCTCATTAAATTAAACACCCTGCCCTTTAATCATCTATGCTTTAAAATTGGTGACTCAAATATATACTTGGTGACAATGCTACCACTGAACTTAGATCTTCCTCATCAGTGGAATCAATAGGTGGGTATGGAAGATGTGGACCACACCCTCTGATACTTTCAGAGGATGATATCAAAATGACCCCAGGGCCCCTACAGCTGTGGTGGGCAGGTTGGTTCTGCAGAGGAGGGGTCACCAAGGCAGTGGCATCACTAGAGTTGGTGTTAGCCAAGATCCATTGTTACAGCTCTCCACCCATCCCACCCTCACCTCTACACCAATGCCATCATTAGATAATCAAAGTGCCTGTGGGCAGAACGGAGTCATGGGCTGGGAGGTGTGAGCTACTAAGCAAGGGACTTGGTCCTGTGAGAGCCAATGCTCTGTCCACGGTGGTAGGGGAGGGGGGGGTGAATCTGTTCACGATGGGGGGTGGCGGAGGCGGGGTGTGGAGAGGGATGGTGACACTATGACTTACTACACTGGGTTACATCACCCCTTGTGATGCCACTACTCCTCATCTGGTTCTCATGCTGTTCAGTCAGTCTAGATATCCGCAGTTTTGCATCCTGGGAAAGCATTAGCACTAAGCTACCTGGGCACTTAGTGTTACTCACATATGTTTCCCTTTGACTCTTAGGTCTTGCAGAAGCATGCTGTAGAGCCTGGAGCTGAGTGTTCACTAATGTTTCAAGGACAAAAAGACAAAAATGCAACATTTAGATATTCACAGTCTGATTAAAATTTTTTTTGAAAGTGAACTTTAAGTTCTGTAGGCAATGTTCTTATTTTATCTAGCTGTACTGTTTTAGGTTTCTTTCAAAAGCTTTCCCACTACTCTGGAGAGATTTGTACAAGTCAATTAAATTATATCAACAAAGGCCCACACTGCTGCAATTCAAGCTTTTTCCACCTCATTGACTGCATCTCAGCTAAAGGCATTTATTTACCTTTGAGTCAGTGAGGGGAAAAATCCTCCTTCCACAACAGCATTTGACTTGTGAGATTGGTTCGAAGTATATTTGTATTTATTAACTATTCTCCTTTTCGGAACTATCTTGCTCATATTTTAATGCAAGCTTTTTTTTTACTGAATGACTTTTGCTCAGACTTTCCCAGAAGATTAGCAATCTCTTCAATCTCAGAAATTAATCCATCTTGTCTTGAACAGAATGGTGCACTAAAAATAATGGCCGGTGTTTGAGCTTTAGTTCTCTAATTTACTAGCTGCTTGACCCCGGGCCAAGTTATTTACCCTCTTTCTGCTTGAGTCCCCTCCTTTGAAAATGGGGCTAACCAGTTCAGAGACTGCTGCAAAGTATCCATAAACTATGAATCCAGTGCCCAGCGCAGAGCCTGATGCCATTTGCAGTTTTCTATTTACATTCTTTAATGTCAGCACCTCCCTAAAAAGCCCCAGGGAGCTTCATGTCTGGGGAAATGAAAAGTGGTTTTTCTTCACAAAAAGGTTAGGGTCCTTCAGATGGAATCAACTCTAGAGGCTATTTACATGACATTTATTTTTTGCATTAAAGCCAAAGAAACCTGACTGGGAGTTTAGTTCACATAACTCAACAAAAATGTATACAGTTAAGGGGACGGCGACTTCTGCTAGCAGTACTAAATGTTCACTGAATGGGAATGTTTAGTTTACTGCAATCTGTGGGGCCACAGATGCCATTGAAAATAACTAAAGCACAACAAAGATTATAATGCAGGGGCTGCTCTTAAAGTTCATTAGTTTGTGTATTGATTTTCTTCTCTCTCTAGACAATGCCCTTTGGGTTTTCTAGGCTATGGTTTATTTTAAGCTTATAATACAGAGGGGAAGTGACTGTTAACGGGGATGGGGTTTCTTTTGAGGCGTTTGAAGGGGTTCTCATGATTTAGGGTGGTGATGGTTTCCTAACATTGTAAATATACTAATAACCACCATATCCTCACATTTTGAGAAAGCAGAATCTGTGGTATGTGAATTATATATCAATTTGTGAAAATATAAATGAATAATTTTACTTGTGACCAATATAAAATAGGACCATTATGAAACAGGAGATTTAATACTGAAAGAACATGCAACGACATAATTAGAAGGAATGCTATCAACTTTGAGATGCCTAAACAGGAGAAATTTTCTTTAGAGGTTCATTGTTAATTATTTACAATACAAATTTGGTGTTCTAAGTATAGAATTTACAAATCCTTATAGAAAATCCTGAGCCAACGCGCTGCAAAATAAACATCTAAAAACTCTAAATACCCTCCAAATTCCCAACGATAAGCCCACTGTTCTCATTTCCTTGAGGTAAAAACCCATGAATCTTCCCAGATCCCTGTGGCCCCCTCAGTTTCCTGCCATCTCCCTCCATCTACTAATTGCAAATCTGCTTTGGACTTCAAAAGCAAAATCTATCCAGAGTTGTACAACTCTTTTGTGTTTTTCTTTCTTTTTTGGCACCTGAAGTAGAGGGTGGGGTAAATGATCCTTACACTGAAAGCCAGTGACCATTTGTTGCATTGATTTCTTCTGAAGTAACAGCTAGTTTCAAGAAGTTTATTTTGCCCCATGCTCTCTCTCTAGTAGAGACGCAAATGGTGAGGTGTTGGTCCCGCCAAGCTACAACTCTCACATCTTGCTTGATTAAATCAACGCAGAACTAGAATGACTTCTAGGCTGCTATCTAAAGAAAAGATGAATTAGCAGAATGAATGAGCTACCAGGAAAACACGCTTCAGAAAGGCAAAACTGATGGAGTTACTGTTTTGAGGGACACATCAGTATGACTTTTAGAATGACAGTTTTTGCTCTGAACTTTCCCAACTCTGAAGTTGCCAGCTTTCCTGGTTATGATTGTGCCGTCACCAGTCACCACATGATGTTCTGATTCATCAGATTTCCTTTGGGAAGGAGGTGGCTGGGTGTTTTGGATGAAGGATTCAAGTTTTATGGTCATCAGAAAGGAGTACATCCACTTTGTTAAACCACAAATTAGCATTTGAAATAGTGTATGCTTTTTTGTGAGAATTTTGTTGGCATGAATCCATCACTAGGTATCCTGAGAAAGTACAGTTTCTGAACTTCAAGCCTAAGATACTGACGTAAGTCCAACTGATAAAATCTCAGCCACAGCATCTCTATTATTTAACCTACTCCCAAACCCACGCCAGTAAGCCTATTGTGACTCAAAGCGATCTTATAGGGCAGGATAGAATGGCTCCGTGTGTTTCTGAGACTGACTGTTTACAGGAGTAGAAAGCCCTGTGTTTCTCCCTCTTTGAAGTGGCTGGTGGCTTCGAACTGCTGACCTTGAGTATCACAGCTCAACCTGTAACCACTACACCACTAGGGCTCCTTCAAAGAGATCCAAGGGGTAGGGAGTGGGGGCACTGCAAAAGCAGATCCTTATACGTTATTCTGGATTGTAGGTGATAGTATGAAAGCTTTTCATTGCCAGCCGTGCACTGAATAATTTTTTTTTTAATGAAAAGAGAGCAGTAGGCCAAATAAATTTGAGGGGAGCAGACAGCCTCCTCTCTCTCCTACTGAGTGACTGGTGGAGTTGAACTGCTGACTTCACTGATAGTAGTCCAGTGTTTATTCCACAACATCACCAGAGCTCCTCTATTACCTAACAAGGACATTGAACTACTGTCAAGACACTTTGTTGGTTTAGCCAATTTATTCCGTTGAGCATTTTGGATAGTTTTTCCAAGCTAATTGAGTCAGATCAAGGGAGATAAATGCCAAACCAGTTACCTGTTATTTTGAATATAAAGGGAAAATGTAGAAAACTTGCACTTTTAAAACTTTACCACCATTTGGGTTGCATGCCATTGGAGAGAGGCTGTTGGGTAGAAATGTTTCTTCCTGTAAAACCCTGGTCTGAGCAAGATGCTTAAGTCAACAGATGCCTCTGGGCTAAAGGGGGATTGAAAATCATCCTACATTTTGTATGCTTGGGACCAGATTTAGCTGGAAGCAACTGGTCTCAGGAATGCACTGAGTCAGATAACCATTCATCTCACCGTATGGACTGCACCTTCTTAACTAATTTAATAGTCCTCTTGGTCATTGTATGCGATATATAGGCATCCAGGTAATCCAATCTAAATAGTCCATCAAGCTGTTCACTGTTTTTTAAGACTACATTCTACAATATGGTTAATTTGATTGTTAGCTCTGAATAGTGGAATTTTTTTTTTTGGCTTGCCTGTGCTCCCATTGACATTTCTACGCTCATTATAGTGTAGTCTAAAGAGAACAAACAGAATCAACAAATGCTGATCAATGACAGGCAATCTTCTTTACGACGCTCTTTACAGGGCAGTTGAGTGGCAACGAAAAGTAAGCCTTCCCCA
Source organism: Echinops telfairi (assembly GCF_000313985.2). Classification (NCBI taxonomy): domain Eukaryota; kingdom Metazoa; phylum Chordata; class Mammalia; order Afrosoricida; family Tenrecidae; genus Echinops; species Echinops telfairi. The sequence goes on along the minus strand of NW_022111327.1, from coordinate 17,643,473 downwards.
TAGGTCAGTGAATTCAAATGCATGTGGATGCATCGGTGTGAATGGTGTGAGTGTATATGTGTTGAGATGAGGAGAAATGGACATTTTACTGGTTCTGAACAGGGATTCAGAGAGTTAGATGTCATGGAGGTGCTGTTAAAATTCTTCCAAAAGATGTAGATGAACAGGAAAGCTTCCTGTCTACCCAATCTTTCCATGATCTAGAACTCTAATATTCACTCCTTAAACCCAGGCATGCATAGGACAGAGGTTGCCGTTTGCTTTTGTGGTTCTCTTTCTCCATGGGAGTGGTATGAGAAGGGTGAATGAAACTTCTTTGTCCTGTCCCTTGTATCCTTCAAAAGGTCTCCAGGTGATACAAGCATTTGAAACTTCACTGGGTTATGAGATGGACTGCTAACCTCAAGGTCAACAATTCGAAATCACCAGGAGCTTTATGGGAGAGAGAGGAGGTTTACTATTCCCCTAAAGATTTACTGTTTCAGAAACCCACGGGAATCTACAAAGTCACTATGAGTCAGAATTGACTTGATGGCAGTGCGTTTGGAATTTTTTAGTACAAAAATTTGGCTGTTCAAACTCACCCAGTGGCACCATATAAGAAAGGCCTGGTGATTGGCTTCTATAAAAATGGCATCTAAGAAAACCCTCTGTGAAAACTCAATGTTATAATACATGGGGGCACCGTGCATGTGACTCCACTTGATGGCAAAGTGTTCAATTGTGTATGAGTGTGTGTGTTAAAGTTGCTTGCACTTTGGTCAGCTAACCATAAGGTTAGCAATTGAAACCACCAGTCATCAACCAAAAATGAGCCTTTCTACTCCCATAAAGAGTTACAGCCTTTGGTGGGTGGACTTAATCACCTTCCCCACATAAACGCTGAAGACGAATGTGTGCATAAGTAAGTGTGGTGAAGAAGGCTGATGGTGCCCAGCGTCTGAGGACTTTAAGGCTTGAAAGTAAACAAGTGGCCATCTAGCCCAGAAGCAACAAAGCTCACATGGAAGCAGCACACCAACATGTGTGATCACGAAGGGCCGAAGGGACCAGGCTTCAAACACCAAAGGCAGGTGGGAGTGGGGAATCATATCATCGCGAATGAGGGTAGCACATGATGGGGACCTAATACCCATCTGTAGGCAACAGGACATCCATTGCAGAGGGATAGTGGGAAGGAGATGAGTCACTCAGGGTTCAGTATAGCAATAATGAAACTCACAACCTTCCTCTAGTTCTTAAACGCCTCCTCCCCTCAACTACCATGATCCCAATTCTACCTTGCAAACCTGGTTAGACCAGAGGATGCACAGTGGTACAGATGGGAACTGGAAACACAGGGAATCTAGGACAGATAAACCCTTCAGGACCAGCGGTGAGAGTGGCGATACCAGGAGGGAAGGAGGGGTAGAAAGGGGGAATCAATCACAAGGATCTACATATAACCTCCTCTCTGGGGAATGGGCAACAGAAGGGTGGGTAAAGGGCAGTGTAAGAGAAGATATAATAATTTATAAATTATTAAGGGTTCACGAGGGAGAGGGGAGCGGGGAGGGAGGGGAAAAAGGAAAATGAGGAGCTAATTCCAGGAACCCAAGAGGAAAGTGAATTTTGAGAATGACGAGGGCAACAAATGTGTAAGTGTGCTTTACACAACTGATGTATGTATGGATTGCGATGAATTGTATGAGCCCCAATAAAATGGTTAAAAAAAAGAGTTACAGCCTTGGAAATCCACATGGGGCAGTTCTATTCTGCCCAAAGGGTTGCTATGAGCCAAGTACAACTTAATGGCAGTGACCATGGAGCAGCAGGTGAGGAAACTGTGTTACAGAGAAGTGAAGTATAAACAAAACCAGAGGTTTTAAACCCAGGCCTGATAGAGTCTAGAGACAAAAGTTTTCCACCAATGCAAACATTCTGTTTTATTGCCTCCTATAGGGTGTTGCAAAGTTTGCACTTAATAACTAAGCTAAAAGTTATCTGCTTCTGTAAAGATGATAGCCAAGAAAACTCCACACGAGGTTGCTTTGAGTTGGGATGTACTATTTGGCAACTGGTTAGGTTTTCCATTTCCTGAGCAGGGTATCTTTTTTACCTTGACCTCTTGAACTTTACTTTAAAAAATAATTTCACAATAAAGAATAGATATTCAGTATACGAAAGAATTTAATGCGATTTATCCCTTTAAAAACTCTTCTAACTCAGGTGTACTTGTCCTGAAGAACTGTATAATTTATTCAAATAACCCAGGCTGTTGAAATCTATGTTCCAACTGAAAAACTGCCCATTGCCCCTAGGAGGGTGAATTTTAAAAAATTGTACTATTTCCCATGACTGACATTTATTTGACTCTAAAGTATATTTACGTTGTTGTGTAACTGAGAGTCCTTTGCTGAATCAATACCTTTCTATATTTCTCAGTTCGAGTGCTGTCATTATTTTTGCTATTCTGTCTTTTTCTCTTTCCCCCCTCGCCCCCTTTTCCTTGAATCCCTGCAGTTACAAACTTTTTTCTCTGACTTGTGCAAATTTTTACTCCTAGAATTATGGAGGAAGAGGGTAAATGTTCTTTTAATCTTCTGGGAAATGTGTGACTCTTTAAACTTTATTTACGTCAGCACTTACTGAACTGAAGGACAGAAACGCTAGACAAGGTCCCATGCTCCTCGCGGGTGTTCAAGGCTAGGTCTCCCGGAGGCGAGTCTGTAGTTTATTCTTGAAAGTTTATAGCTCACCTCCTGGCTGTTTCTTTGCAAGGGGCGTGAGAGGGGGCTAGAAATAGAGCAGGGTGGGAATCTGACCTATCGTGACCATTCAGAAGACTCTGGCCTGGAAAATTCCCCTTTATGTGGCAAAAACAAACATTTGAAATGGAGGGAGTAACCAGGCTTAAACAAAGAGGAAAACCAGTCCCCGTTTCAATCCTCCTGCCTCTAACCATATGTGCCTGCTTATTTATTTCCTACACATCAGTTTTCCATCATTTAGACAGTCTCAACCTGCCCAGATCATAGGGGACAAATCTTTTGAGATTTGGTACAACAATGCATATGCGTATTTGTACGTTTTTCTCTGCGCTTAAACTCAGTGTAGTAAAGGAAGCACTTTGGAGGCTATTGTGTTTGTCCCTCCCCCTCCCCCCAGGCAATTGTGACTTGTACCTCCGGTCCCCATCAGTCTGTGTGCTGCAGGACTGACTGCAAGACAAATGGACCAACAGACAAATGTCAAAAGCCATCTGCTTTTTCTCTTGCCACTTGTCACGTTGTCCTGTGCCGCCCATCCTTGCTTTTCCTTCATCGCTCTCCTGTGGTTGAGCTGGTTGCTGAGGTCTCTGATGACTTCCTTCCTTTGAACCTGCTCTACCTTCCGTGCAACTGTGCAGAGGTGTGCTCTTGGTGCTCATCTGAAAAATACAACCCATTCAAAAGAATTATTGGCCCATAGAATCTTCCAGAAAATTTGGACTTTCTGTATAAACTTTAGTGAATGACCTAGTGACTTGCTTTTCCTTCTTATGGTCTCAATTTAGAGGATAAAATTAAGAAAAAAAATTTCTCCCAGCATAATAACCCATGGACCTTAAAAACACACACCTCTTTAGTGCTTTTGTAAATGCTCATAAGTGGTTATCAGTAACTTCTGGTACATAGCAGATGTTTTCTTTTGGCCAGGGCAAAGGGCAAGAAGAGTAAGGGACCAGCTACTGTTTTCCCTTGTCTTCTAAAGGTTCACAGCATGGACTCTAATGTTAGATTGCCTTGTTTTAACTCTAAAGCCCGTCCTCTTCAACAAATATATTTGAATGCTTGGAGCCTCCGTGTCTCCTAATCTGTAAAATGGGTACAGCATCAATTTGCTTATGCATGACTTTGAGTATTTACAATTCTTTAGCTTATTTAAATGATATAGGGAATTGGCGCACCCCTGCCCCTCCCTTTGATTTCCAGTTGAGAAAATAGAGGCAAGTAACTTGGCCAAACCAAAGTAACAATGAATGAATGAATGAATGAATGATTGAGCTGAGTTTAAGAAGCCAGGCCATTAGATTTACTGTTGTGCTTATCATTAAGGTCTCTTGCCTTTCTATTAAGTACTGTAATTGAAAGTGATACACAGTGTTTGGCACATAGCATTTGCTAAGTGTTAACTAATATTATCACTACTATCACCATTTCTTATCTTTCTTCCTGTTGTGATCATTCTTTCTCCAGGATTGTTTGAGTAAGGCTGATTGCCCCTGCCCCCAACCGAGAAAACCAACAAACAAAAACACCCTGACTGCCCACCAACAAAACAAAAATCATGACCCAGGCCGGAGAGCCCCCTAACACTGCTTCACATTGTGCAGTTGATTTTTAAATGATAACCATGTAAAGAGACTTGCGGAAGGAGACCTAACATGTTAATATCTCTTTTCCAGCATGGGAAAATTATTTCCCTATCACCACCCCTACAACAACAAGCCAAGAAAAACTGTTTAAAGTAAGGGAGACTTTTTAGAAGTTGTATACTTCAAGTTGAAACTGTTATCACCCTTTAATAAAAAAGAGTGAGCATTTCAAAATGCAATGAAAGTTGTAAAAGATTTTGGTGAGCAAAAGACCCTGCTACCAGAATAAATTTCTTTGTTTCTACTCCTTAACCCATTTTAGAATGCTAATATCAGGAGAAAGAAAGAGCAGATTCTGCAAGAATTAGATTCCTCTTTTAAAGCAAGCCACTGACTTCAAAATTCTCTAGCACATTTGTGCAAAATTTATTTTTTTGTTTGAGATTTATTTGAATGAGCTGTTATGATTGGAGACAGTGAGAATTTCAGATTAATGTTTTGCAGCCAAAAAAAAAAAAAAGAAAGGGAGAAAAAAAAAACGCTGGAAAGCTGGCAAGTGTTCATAAGTCAGTCCTAGAATTATGTAGGTTGAAGGCTCCCAGTGGACAGACCGAACATATAAGAAGGAAACCAGAGATCTGGTGCTATTACGTCTCCGCGTCCAAGGGAACAAATAAGCACAGAATTAAAAGCATTCTTCAGCTTGAATTCTTAAGGTACGCTAAGTCCGAATCCTTTATAGATACTCTAGTTGAGAAAGTAGAACATATATTAAACGAAAATATTTTTTAATGGATGAACTTTCCCTTTTTCTTGTCTTTTAACACAGTGTTTTGCAAAAATCCTAGATGCTTTAACTTGCTGTTTCTTTTCCAGGGGTGCGTTTCGGAAGGAGGCAAGCTGATTTATGATAACTAAGTCTTAAACTTCAGCAACCAGTAAGTCTCCAAATGTTATTTATTTTCAATTCCTTTATGTTAATTGTTAAGTTAAGGAAATCATCAAAGAAAGAGCTGTCGACAGTAATGATATTTGTGCTGTTTATTGGGCGACTTTTTGGTGATTGCATTTTTAATTGGGGGATTTTTGTATATAGTTTGAGACTACAGTAATAGTCTTCCTCTTTATGTGATACCTGTAGTTAATTTTCTTTTCATTGTTTTCAAATATTGCTGCTAGTTAAACACTTAAAAAGGATAAAAAAATGAATATCACAAATACTCGAAGTTTGAGAATATCACTTGACAGCAATTGACGATATAATCCTGTTAAACAGCAAAGTGTAAATGATAGAACTATATCATGATTAATAATTGGTGTTGAATTTTTTATTTCATTGAGCAATCAGCGCTATTTCTATTTGGCTCTAAAACTGATTTGGTTGTTTTGTCGTGTTGTTTTCACAAATTTCATTGCAAATGGACTATGTTTTTCATTTAACATACTAAGCTTAAACATATACATTAAAAATAATATTCTTTATTAAAATAAAGCCAGAAATATGTATATATTCCATAACTTCCTCTCAATAATGACTCCTCATCCAATAGATTTATTTTTGCATATTCTTATTCAGTCTTTTGTATGCTCTCTTATATTTTCTATAGCTTATATTACTTATATTTTCCATAGCTGTAATAATTTGTATATAATTAGTTACTTGAATACGGCATCTCTCTATGCTTTACTAGGTAGCTCTGTGGTTTCTAGAAAGTGTACAGATGCAGATATGTGCTCAAGTGTTTTTGAAATATTAACTTTTCTTATTTCTGAGTCTTTATTTGTTTGACACCTTTCCTACCCTGAATAACCTTTGAGAATGTTGATTTTCTTTAAACCTGTGCAAAGTATGGTAGACCAAATGGGCAAAGGGTAGTTTTGTTCAGAATTTTCAGTCCGTGAGTCTGAAAGATCTTACTTCGTACTACCATTGAGAAAATTGCCTTTTCTTCTCCAAGAGATGAAATCCATTTGTTCTCTCTCATACGGTTCTCTGTCATCACACACTTTTCTTTTGTTTTTCCCAACGAAGTGTCAAAATGCTCATGATTCAGTCATGTCCCGAGCTCTGTATGTGGTCTAAGAATTCCTTTCTCTCCCTCTCTCCCAGAAGTCGTAATCCGAATTGGGGCTGCTGACATTTCAATATGAAGGCCAACTACACCCAGGAGAGCACGTCCGGCAGGCTTCACTCTGGAACCGATGCATTCACCTTTAACTGCTCGCAGAAGCAAGCAGATAAGCATTTAGAGGCGATACCTGTCCTCTACTACATTATCTTTGCGATTGGATTTCTTGTCAATATTGTCGTGGTTACACTGTTTTGTTGTCAAAAGGGTCCTAAAAAGGTTTCTAGCATTTACATCTTTAACCTGGCTGTGGCTGACTTGCTCCTTCTGGCGACTCTCCCTCTCTGGGCAACCTACTATTCTTACAAATATGACTGGCTCTTTGGACCTGTGATGTGCAAAGTCTCTGGTTCTTTTCTGACCCTGAACATGTTTGCCAGCATTTTTTTTATCACCTGCATGAGCGTTGATAGGTACCAGTCGGTTATCTATCCCTTTCTGTCTCAGCGGAGAAATCCCTGGCAAGCATCTTATGTAGTGCCCCTTGTTTGGTGTATGGCTTGTTTGTCCTCGTTGCCAACGTTTTATTTCCGAGATGTCAGAACCATTGAATATTTAGGAGTGAATGCTTGCATTATGGCTTTCCCACCTGAGAAATATGCTCAGTGGTCAGCTGGGATTGCTTTAATGAAAAATATTCTTGGTTTTATTATCCCTTTAATATTCATAGCCACATGCTATTTCGGAATCAGAAGACACTTACTGAAGTCCAACAGCTATGGGAAGAACCGAATCACCCGTGACCAGGTCCTGAAGATGGCAGCTGCCGTGGTGCTGGCCTTCATCATTTGCTGGCTTCCCTTCCATGTGCTGACCTTCCTGGATGCTCTGGCCTGGCTGGGTGTCATTCATAACTGTGAAGTTACAGCGGTCATTGACCTGGCACTTCCTTTTGCCAGCCTCCTGGGATTCACCAACAGCTGCATTAATCCTTTCCTGTATTGTTTTGTTGGAAACCGGTTCCAACAGAAGCTCCGCCGGGTGTTTAGGGTTCCAATGACTTGGCTGCGAGGCAAGAGAGAGTCTGTTTCTTGCCGCAAAAGCAGCTCCCTTAGAGAAATGGAGACATTTGTGTCTTAAGCATGAGAATGGAATGCCTGTTATCAGCATGGCTATTTGATTTGACATCCACCTGAATTATCTTTAAATAATTCTAGGCCTATAATGACTTGTTTTTGCCTCTCTCTCTAATCTTGTCTCACTCTTCCAGGGCAGGAAGCCAAATGTTAAATACATGATTTTTCCTCCGGTGACTTTCTGAAAGTGCCTATTGTTTTTCTGGCATGTGGGTGCAAAACTGTCATTGGTGATCCATATCCATAATCGAGAGGTAACTGGAGATCTGTCTCCAATTCTAATGAATGATGCATTAGAAATGGTAATTTGGGATTTCAGATTTCTCCTGGAGAAGTACTGGAGTTTCTTAGTGGGTTTCAGTACTCTTATTCGTATGGATTTTCCCCTTGAACCAAAGCCAGTCTTTAAACAGATTGCATTTTTTGCAGGAGATTCTGCTGAGAGATGGGCACTTCTAAGTATATCACAATAGATTGATGCTAGATTATCCAAGATCTAGGCACATGCCTCCTACATTTGAAAACCATTATAAATGATATTCCTTTTACATTTCATTTAAACATAGTTTATATTTAAGCTATAACTACATATTAAGTAGGGCTAGGAATATAGATTAAATCACATTTAATCTTACATTTTGATTGAAGAGAATATATAGTTATATATAATCCCACTTAAAAATTTGAAAGTTTGTATTTTCTCTAATCGCTTTTCAAAATAGTAAACACTGTGTATTGTTATCATTATAAAGGTCACTTTTTATAGCCTTGTCCTTTTGAATATGGTGCTTTGATACATAAACACCTTAGTGATTTTTATAGCTCTTTAATTTGTAATATAAATCTTAACTAGCATTGAAAAAGTCTATTCTGAATGGAATTTTGATATTCAGAGTGTCCAAAGTGACCCAGCAAATGACAAGTGTGGTGTCAAGCAAGGTATCTGCTTGCCAAAGCCTGAAACTATGGCTTGGAAAATACAGATCATGAGGAAGTCTTAACCTATATCTATGGATAATGTTTGTTTCAAAATTGATAGCATTCTGATGATAGAACTATTTTAAACCTGCTACTGCTCCATAGATACTGTTTTCAGTAATATTAGAACTCCTGAGGTAGAGGAATAGCTGAAACTACCTGAATTGCATATGGTCAGAGACTTCGTTTTGCACCTGCTCCATTTTACACCAGGTTACCGACAATCTTCCCAGATAAATACTGACCCCGGAGGTCAAACTAAAGGTCCGGAGGCTCAACATCTCCGCTTTATCCCAGGGCTATAGGTTGTAGACTTCTCTCCTACCACTTTATGGTAAAGGTCTAATTTCATGTTATCATATTACTTTATATAAAATCAAGTAGTTAACTATGTAATCAACTGCTAATTCATGTCTTAAATGATTTTATAAGCTGTTTCACAAATAAAATCTTTAATAAAAAATCTTTAATCAGAAGGTTTTGTGCGTTTATTTTTGTATTTTCATGGCCTTTAAGTGTAGACTTGAGACTTTTACCTTCCTTGTATCCGCCTTTCATTCCTCTCTGCTCTCCCTTAGCTTCAACTCTATAACCCATCTTCCTCACCTCCTGTCTTATCATACTTTTCTAGTCTCACTTCTTGATTCTTTAGCACCACTTTTTCATTGCCTGTGAAAGGAAAGCTGATATTTCTCATCGTGATCTACAACACCTCAGGGAATCTGACCCTCACTAGGCTTTACACTTTTTGAGACCCATCTTTTAAGTCCTATGCTCAAATCTCTGTATTTTCTGTGATTTCCTCTTGCATGCACCTCACCTACACAATGCTTGGGGATTATTTATTAATAATCGTTGAGTTATTAATCACCACGGAGTTGACTCTGACTCATGGCAATCCTCACGTACAAGAACAAAATGTTGTATGCTCCTACACGATAGTCACAATTTTAATGATATTGGGGTTCATCGCTGCGCCCCCTGTATATTTTATGTGACTTTAAGCCCAGAGGTCTTACCTTCCAGCCCTCTACCAGAAAATATTCAGTTGTGATCCATGCCGGGTTTTTTGGCTAATTTTCAGAAGTATAAATTCTGACCTTTCTTCCTAGTCTGTCTTATTTAGAACCTGCTCATCATGGCTGATCCTGCCGGTGTTTCAAGTGCTAGTGGCAAAGCTCCCAGCATCACAGCAACATATAAGCCACCACAATATAACAAAATGACAAATGGATGGTGGTAATAATCATAGTAATAGCTAATATTAGGTGAACATTATATCCTAGGTTTTATACTTTGTACTTTAATGTGCATCATCTTTTTTTATTCTTATAATGATTGTAATACTTCCGTTTTACAAATATAGGAAATAATTCACAGTCCAAACCTGAAATCCCCTTGTCACCTAGTAGATTCCAACACATAGTGACCCTGTAGCACTGTAGGACAAAGTAGAACTGCACAATGGGGTTTTCAAGGTTTTAATATCTATGGGAAGGATCCTTAGTGATCCTGTGATCACATTAGGCTGCTAACTGGAAGGTTGGTAGCTCAAACCCACCAGCTGCTCCTTGGTAGAAAGATGAGGCTGCTCCTATAAAGAATTATGGCCTCAGAAGTCCTTCATAAGATCCTCTGATTCAAAATCACCTTAATGGCAGTGAGTGGGTTACTTTTTATGGAAGCAGACTGCCACATATTTCTCCTAGGGAACAGTTGATTGATTCTACCCACCAATCTTTCAATTAGCAGCTTAGCACTTAACTACTGTGCCACCAGGGTGCCAAGGCACAGCAAAATCCCTACTAATCCTTAAATTTGGCTCTGAGAGATGACCTGGTTATCCTAATTGTTATAATATTAAGCAGTATGCTTAATTATGGATCTTTGGCCATGAAGCAGGTACTTCAGAGTCTCACACTGGCCTTTCAACTTCCCACTACCTCTGCAAATCCCCAGGCTCACCAATATGCAATCTTCTGGGCAGGTATTGCATTTACACACTTACGTACATAGAGAGAAATTAATTTTAAACCAGACAATACTTTAGCTTATGTAGTAAATGATACTCACCTTGAGTATTATGCTCTTTTAAAGAATTGTCCATATGTGATCAAATTGACAACAGTAACACGCTAGGTGAGAAGGTTGGGGGCAGTGAGTCTATATGAATAGTGGTGGAACAACTGGAAAAGGAGAGGGGAGATTGGTTGCATACCTTGGTGAACATAGCCAATCCCATTGAGCTGTACATGTTGAAATGGTTGAAACTGAGTATGTTTTCCTGTGTATATTTTCAGCAAAATGAACTCACAAAGACCCCAAAACAGAGACAGAGAGAAAGACACACAGAGAGGAAGCACATGGATGATGGATGAGACTATTTCCTTTACAATCCACTGCCCATTTATTTTGCTCCATGCTGTACTGAAGTAGATGAAGTAATGTCTCTTTTATGGAGCTTTCTTTACCCCTTACAAAATGCAAGAGAGACACAGCAAATATTGCCTTTTCTTTTAAAAATCTTTTTATTGTGAATTAAGTGAAGATTTACAGAGCAGACCAATTTCCCATACACATTCTGACTCAACTTTGCAATCCCCCAATGGGCTATCACTTAACTTACTTCTTTTGTAGACCCCCACTGCCTTTAACTTTTATCAGCCTCCCCGTGTCTTCTCCTGCCTCTCTGTTTCCCCCCTAATCTCTCTCTTATTATGTATTGTCTTCTCCTTCACCCAAGTTCACACTTGGCTAGCCTCTGTCCCATGACTTCCCCTTCTATCACTAGGATGCCTCAAAGATGTGTCTTGTAGCAAACACTTCTTTTAATTTTTAAAATCGTTTTATTAGGGGCTCATACAACTCTTATCACCATACATACATACATCAATTGTGTCAAGCACATTTGCACATTCATTGCCTTCATCATTCTCAAAACATTTGCTCTCCACCCAAGCCCCTGGCATCGACTCATCATTTCCCCTCCCTCCCCACTCCCTCCTCCCTCATGAACCCTTGATAGTTTACAAATTATTATTTTGCCATATCTTGCATGTCTGACGTCTCCCTTCACCCACTTTTCTGTTGCCTGTCCCCCAGGGAGGAGGTAGATCCTTGTCATTGGTTCCCCCTTTCCAGCCCATCCTCCTGGTATCGCCACTCACACCACTGGTCCGGAAGGGATCATCTGCCCTGGATTCCCTGTGTTTCCAG
>NW_022111327.1:17618522-17631374 GCF_000313985.2 Echinops telfairi | reverse complement strand
TGCTTCTCAGCTAGATGGCCGCTTGTTTACCTTCAAGCCTTTAAGACCCCAGATGCTATATCTTTTGATAGCCAGGCACCATCAGTTTTCTTCGCCACATTTGCTTATGCACCAATTTGTCTTCAGCGATCTTATCAGGGAGGTGAGCACACAATGATATGATTTTTTGTTCTTTGATGTCTGATAACTGATCCCTTCGGCACCTCATGATCACGCAGGCTGGTGTGCTTCTTCCCTGTGGGCTTTGTTGCTTCTGAGCTAGATGGCTGCTTCTTTTTCAGAATGGTGCTCTGGACTTTAAATTTGCAAAATGGGATTAGAATTACCAGAAAATTCATCTTTTGCAACTTGTCAAAGGATATTTTTTTATTCTACAAAGACAAGTGTTAGTTATTTTCACATTTTTATATCCCCAAGTTAGATTTATGAAATGGAACACTTTGGATACATCTTCTCCATGCCCCCCCCACCCCCCACCAAGTCTTTCTAGGTTTGCATCAAAATGAAGAGCAATGTGAAAGTGCGAAGATTCTAAGGGTCCTCTTCTTTTATCACAAGGGCCTGAGTGTGGAAAAGTGTCCACTGGCCTCACATATTAAGAAAAGAGAGCTCTAACCTTGATAAGGCGAAATAACGCATGAAAATACAAAAGTAAGAAAAATTGGGGATCATAATGAAAACGTAGCTCTAGACTGTGGTGCCACTAGGGTCAGCATCACCCAGCGTGGAATGCAGATATCTCCTGGTGTGATGCCCATGATGGCTGGAGCTCTTCAGGCTCTAGATCATACAGCATCTTGAGGAATGCTTATTGTAAAATTTGATCCTAGAACAACAGGAAAAAGGGATAGTTGTACATTTTTATATGTACTGTTTTTTAGATGATATGGCTACTAGCAACACATTTTTTGTGATATTTACATTGAATTACAATATTATTAGTTACAACATTATTAGTAATTGAACAAGAGAAACCTTTGCTCCTAAAAGAAGGTAACGCCCTTTAATTACCACTTTATTCTCATAAAAATCTTTGACATGTTTACAAACACTAATTACCACAATATTGGAGTTCTAACGCTAGAAATTGTGACAAAATCAGCAACTATACACACACGGGCCACAACACAAAGAACAAGTGCAAATGAAACCAAGTGTGATTATAATTGGATAATAATGACTGCTGCCCTGAGCATGTTAGAATGCTCAGAAAATGTAGTAGCACAGTGTTAGCCTTGTTTGTATATTGATACATGGAAACTGGGTTTATGAAAAATCTTTTGTGGTTACCATTAACTACAGGGCAAAAATAATGGACAAAAATTTTATGGACATTGTGGCAGTTACATAATCTTTTGTCAACCTGAGCGAAGGGGTGGAGTCTAGCCTGTCAATAAGGTCATTGCCAATGAGGACTCTGTGTGGACATGACCTTCTCCTGAGGATTCTGGGAATTCCCATCTTCCTCCTTAGAGGTAGGATATGCACACTCCTTGTGAAACATTCCTGATGACAAGCCAGATGGTGCTATGCTGATTGGGCCAGAGCCCTGGAGCTGGGTCCCACGTAGGGACCCACGCCAGCCCTGAGTTGCCCCCACCGCCATTGGATCCATACTATTTTTCCATCAACTGGCCTGTGGTCTTCCTGTATTAGGCATCATTACATGGCTGCATGAGTCTAAAGAAGAATTTATGGACTAGTTTTGGACCTATGGGCTAATATAGGATTTCTGGACTTGATCTTGACTGGGTTGGGATATTTTCTTAATACACAATTGCTCTTTTATATAAAGCTCTTTCTTTTTTTTTTTTTTTTAAACATTTTATTAGGGGCTCATACAACTGTTATCCCAATCCATACACACATCAATTGTGTAAAGCGTATTTGTACATCATTTCTCAAAACATTTTCTCTCCATTTAAACCCCCGACATTAGGTCCTCATTTTTCCCCTCCCTCCCCGCTCCCCCCTCCCGCATGAGCCCTTGATAGTTTATAAATGGGTATTTTGTCATATCTTGCCCTGTCCGACGTCTCCCTTCATCCACTTTTCGGTTGTCTGTCCCCCAGGGAGGAGGTCACACAAAGTTCCATGTAATCGGTTCCCTCTTTCCTACCCATTCTCCCTTTACCCTCCCTGTTTTGCCACTCACACCACTGGTCCTACATGAGTGTCTATGAATTTGTTTCTCTAGTCAACCCAGACTAACACAGACATTTTGGTATCATTATCTCCTCAGATAGTGTCACCTACTGCAGTCTGCACCTCCACATTCTCTAATGATGCCAATGACCATAGATGTTTTTGGTTAATTTCACTCACCAATATTAATCCATGCATGGATTCATATTTTATCATTGAAAAAAAAACTCTTTCTCTGTAAAAGTCCAGTGGTTAATAACTGAATATACTAGCCTTTTAGGCATTGCTTTGCTGCTCACAAATACACACATATCTACCAAGTAGTCAGTATTCTCAGAAAGAAAATCCCAAGATTTATTTTTAAATAATTTTTGGGGGTCTCATACAACTCTTATCACAATCCATATGTGTCCACTGTGTCAAGCACATTTGTACATATGTTGCCATCATCAGTTTAAAAACATTTTCTTTCTACGTGAGCCCTGGCTATCAGCTCATATCCCCCCTCTCCCTCCCTCATGATCCCTTGATAGCTTATAAACATTTTTAAGGTTTTACACTACCTAATGTCTTCCTTCACTCACTTTCTGTTATAACACTCCTGGGAGGGTGTTATATGTCAGTCATTGTGATTGGTTCCCTCTTTCTTCTCCAAGCCTTTCCCTTTCCTTCCTGGAATCACTACTCTCATTATTGGTCCTGAGGGATTTACCTGTCCTGGATTTCCTGTGAGCACTCAAGACTTCTTTTTAAAAAATTAGAATTGGTAAATAGTTCTTATTGTGGTATCACTACTTGCTCATTGTTGGAAAGTTTATAAATATACACACACACATATATAAATTAGCCTAAGAGGCCAATGAGATAACATTGTTAACCGCATGGAATAAGATTGATAGGTATAAGATTATGTGTGTTACTATATAATTCCTTTAGTTTTCTCTACCTTTATCCATATATTTATCTCTTTTTTCCCCATTTTATTGGGGGCTCTTAGAACTCTTGTTACAAACCATACATCAATTGTATATGACATATTTGTACATATATTTCATCGTTCTTTTCTTGGCATTTACTTTCCATTGAGCCCTTGGGATCAGCTCCTCCTCTCCCCCCGCCCCACCTTCATGGCCCCCTGATAGATTGTAGATTGTTAATTATTTTCAAATCTCACTCCGACCACTGCCTCCTTTCCCCTCTGGTTTCTCTTGTTCTTCCCCATGACTGGGGGGGGTGTGTGAGGTTATGTGCGATTGGTGCCCCCATCTCTCCCCACTTTTTCCCCCTCCCCCCTACCCTTTTGGTATCTTTATTCCCATTCCTGTTCCAGGGTTCCATGTGTTGTGAGTTTTATCTCTTGCTTATACCTATGTACATGCTCCCGTCTAGTCTAGATTGGGAGGCAGCACTGAGCAGGATTGGAGGGGGTGGAAGGTGAGGTCATGGGGCCTCCAGGAAACAGAGGTATATTGCGTGACCCATTAGTGCTCGACTGCACCCTGATTGACTCACCCCTTCCCTGCAACCCCTCTGTGGGGGGATGCTCCATTGTCTGGCTTTGGGTCTCCACTCCAACCTCCCTCTATTCTCACCAATGCATTTTTTGTTTGTTGTGAATCTTCTGATGTCTGTTGCCCAGTCTTGATACCTCACATTCGCACCGGCTGGTGTGCTTCTTCCATGTGGGCTTGTTGATACACTGTTGGATGGTTGCTTGTTTAACTTCAATCCTTTGAGACCCCAGACACTATATATTTTAATAGCCGGGAACCATCTCTGTCTTCACCAAGTCTGCTCATGCAATTGTGGGGGTGGGGAGTGAGCATCACAGAATGCTAATTTGTTAGAACAAAGTGTTCTTGTATTGAGGAGAGGTATGAGTGGAGGCCCAAGGCCCATCTGTGGCTTCAGTGTATTGCCTTGGAAATATATGTACATAGGCCCATACCACTATTGTTATGGATTAATGTATTTGCATAAATGCACACCTCTGTTAATCTCCCTATCTATAACTTTGCTTCCTAGAGCTTGCCTCTGTTTCCTTGTGCCTCCTCCTGCCCGCCATCACCTTCCCCCTTCTTCCACCTCTTAGTGCGTCCTCTCCACTAGCTTGGTGTTGCTCTAATCCTCACAGGATCTCTACCCTCTCCTAGATGCTGGTTCCACTTCCCTAGTTGTTCCCCTGTCCATGACACTGTCCACTCACCACACCCTTCTCCTCACCACCTTCTTCCCCCTCTACCTTCCAGGGCCATTGGCCCCATTGCCCTCTCCCTGGGCTTCCCTCCCATGGTCCAACCCATATAATTAGGCAACCCATCCATGTCCTAGTCTGAACAATAAGAAAACCTATGGTTGAAGAAAGAAAAGGGAAGGGAAAAAGATGAGAGAAGAGAAAAACGACCCTGTTTGCTGGTCCTCATGGGACCCAGCCCCTCGGGGGCTGCCCCTCCTCGTCTGAAGTCCATTCTTGAGCCTCTTCAAGGGCTCTGTGCTTGGCTTTACTCCGATTTCTGACCTGTTATGCTTCATTCCCACACTGTCTCCCCACTGTGTGTCCCCATTACTGCCTCCGTATGCTCCAGTTAGTGGACAATATGTCTTTATCTCTTTTTACGTATTTCCTACTGACTATGTCCTTCTTCATCACTTGGTGTGTGTTAATCTGGATAGACTAGAGAAACAAATCCATGGACACACATATGTGTATAAGAAAGAGATTTATATACAAGAGCAATTGAACATTGAGAAAACATCCCAGCCCAGTCCCGATCAAGTCCATAAGTTCTATATTAGCCCATATGTCAGATACCAGTTTATAAAGTCCTCTTCAGACTCACAAAACACATGCAATGATGCCAAATGTAGAAGATCACAGGCCAGTGGGTAGAAAGTCTTTGGATCAAGTGTCATTGGAAACATCTCAGCGCTGGCAGGGGTCCCTGCATCAGGGAGGGTCCATGTGTCTTGTCAGCTGCAATGTCTCCCAGGGTGTGAGCAGAGAGTCTCTCCTACCTTCAAGGAAGAAAATACCGGATTTCCCAGAATTCTCAGGAGAAGGCTAAGCCCACACAGAGGCCTCATTGGCTATGATCTGATTGACAAACTAGACTCCACCCCTTCACTCATAATCCTCTCAAATTGACAATTATATGACCACAGCATGTTGATACATTTTTTTTCAAAATTTAAAAGATTTAGACTTCCAACTCTGACCTGGCTTACCAGTAACAGTTTTCATCCATATTGGGTTCTATGTAAGTCCAACATCTGAGCTTTAAGCAATCCAATAGATCACACTTGGTTGCAATTGTCTGTTTTGGATGAAATACTTGAAAATCTGATCAATCCACTGGCCAATTCTTTTCAGCTGTTGTTATTATATTATTCAGCAATGGATTCATGAGAGATTGATGGTTCGGTGGGATTGAGATGATTCCTCTCCATTTTAAGTTGCTTTGAGATATCTCTCAAACAAAGCCTGTTCTGTTAATGTCACACTTAACTATACCTGATGCATGCCTCACCGCTCTTTGTTTTAGTACATTTGTGGACCCAAGAGAGTTCAGCCGAGATTCACCAGGGGGCACATACTGTAGTAGGAACCCGCTCTCTCTTTCCTTACATGAAGCTCTATTGTGTAGCTGGAGTCACTGTTAAAACTGCTCTTCAGTAGAAATTAATATCCCCAGTTGGAATAGGAGCTCGGAAGAGGGACTAATGTTAGGTCATAATTGATGGCTACAGTGGGAGTCATTTCAGTGCCTAGTATATACATTATCACCACTGTGTATTTCTTAGAAAAAGGACCTAGTTGTTGATTTCCTTCTTTCGAGAAGGCCCTTTTGACAATTGTCTTTTGATAATAACCACGAAGCTTATTCCGTGTTGGATGTAGTTGGCACAACTCCACTGACCTGAAAAGTGGGAATTACCAGAACTTTGTTAAATCCTTCAAATGTTCAATTATAGCCATCCTTCAGAGCAATAGGTCCTTGCTCACTGTACATTCCCATTACAAAAAGGACTGCTGAAACCACAATTTCTGTTACCCCAAACAAAACAAAGCAAAGCAAAAGAAAGCAAAACAAACCAGTTTTCCCCAGTGTTTCTTGATATCTCAACAGGTTGAAATACAACACATTTTTGCAACCACCCCTGAAAAAAAAAAGCAAAGCTGTGCCTCTGTACCTGTGTGCCTCATTCAATTCAGGTGTCTGCTAATATTCTTTTATTAAATGGTATATTCTATCTTATAGAAGCAGCCTGATTTCGCTTTAAAAAATTAACATCTGCTTATAAATTAAAGTTGTAATTTTTCCACTTCAATAAACACTACTGTGATTGGTAACCTTGCAGTTAAATTTTAATCTATCCCTTTAATTAGCTTATGTAAAATTATACGTAGAAATTGTACTTGTAAATTGTGTCATCCACCAAAATGGATATATGAATTTACGTTCAGTACAGAAGTTTAGGAAAGCTCCCAGTCAACATGAGTAGTAACTCTTTTTAACAAACATTCTTCAAATAGTTGTTGATAACTTCCATCATTGAAAAGAAATGCTACTTTCACTTGATTCTACATTAAAATAAATTCGGACACCTTATAGAAGACGAAGTGTGTTTTTATTGAAATAAAAGTTGACCAAATTTCAGTGTGTTTCCATCATAGTGAATAGGTATAAATTAGCTTTTATATAAAGCAAGACACACATAATTATGAAGAACAAAATTTTAAGAAAAATAACTTTATTACATAGGATGTACTATGATCTATTTTATTCTATTTCCCTGTAAATATATTAGTCTCCATTTACTAAGTTGATTTCATAACTCACTAACAAACTGCAAATTATATTTAGAAGAACATTACCATGAGATGAGGACAATTTCCATCTATCAATTACTAAAATGGAAAAGGTCCATAGAAAAGCTTACATGAGCTAGATGATAAAATTTTCCAGCTCAAGATGATTTCTTGATGATATCGATTTATATTTTCTTCCATCCCCACATAATAATGAAATGAGAAGTAGAATATAAAAATTAAAATAAATTGATTGCATCAGGAAGGTCAGGAGATATACCATTACTGGAAAATACAGAGAGGAATTTCTGGAACTCATAAGGTGAGTGGAACAATATAAATGGTTAGGGCTTCAGATACGACCATACTAAACAGGAGACAAGAGGGCCTCCAAACAATGATTGCCCATAGAACCTCAACCCTAAAATCAAAGGCAGGGCAGGTTAGAAGAAACAACTCATGAGCCAACTAATTTTTAAAGAGGAACACCTGTGTCGATCCTGGCTTTCAGAGTGAATGACTCAGGCATTCACCTACAGGCTAATATCATGAACAACCTAACCATTGCCAAAGAGGGGATTCCAGCCGCTATCACCCCTACAGAGCAGAGTAGAACTTCTAAGGACATCTACAATGGCAGAACTTTATGGGAGCAGACTACCACATCTTTCTCCTGAATATCATAAACGCAGATCCTTTAAAAGGACATTCACCTGTGGAAGACTCTCATAATAAGTATTGATTTCAGAGAAGGGCTATTCTGAGAATTGTTTAAGTGTCAAGTAGATGGGAAATCCCCATGCAGAAAATGGACAATTTTGTACTTTTAGTAAAACCTGCGAGCTACACAAACCTTCTTTCTTCCACTTCACAATTATTGGAATTCTGGTTGCTATAATTTAAATTTGCATTAATAGGCCAAGAGGACAAGGATTCTCAGTTAGCCTGAGGAAATACATTCTATTAATTATGTTAATTTGCAGCCGCACCTATAAATCTAACCAGACAACTAAAAAGCAACCAAAATTGAGAAAGACAATTGTTAGGAAAATGAAACTCCACTCAGCAAAACATAAGAATCAACCTCCGAAAGAGCCAGAATTAATCAAACCAAACAGCATAGAAGATAAAAATTAAACAGAAATTCTTAATTGCCTTAGAAAAATGCAAGTTACAAAGTTTCTAATGTAGGTTCAGACTTTTCTGTAAAAAGAAAGCAACAACAAACACAAACTTCATAACTCAGAAATTATAATCACAATTACTGAAACTTAATAGCTCAATGAGTAGAGCATTTAGCAGCGTAGATGACCAATATATTTATGTATAAAAGTCAATAACTTTCTCACAAAATAAATCAGAATATGTATTAGGAAGCTTCTGCTCTTACACATAGACTATTATAATGATGCATTATCATACTTTAATATAGTCCAATAAAAAGACCAACATGATTTTATTAACTAATAAAGAAGCTGATTATAAATTTTATGTTAGAAAATATTCTCGAGCATATTGCACAACAGAAATGTGGGTGAAGGGAGACAGAGGACAGTGTAAAATATGAAAAGTAAAATAATTTATAAATTATCAAGGGTTCATGAAAATGGAAGGGTGAGGGAGGGAGGGCAAAAAAGAGGAGCTGATACCATGGGCTCAAGTAGAAAGAAAATGTTTTGGAAACGTTGATGGCAACAGATGCACAAATGTGCTTAATACAATTGATGCATGAATTGTCATAGAACTGTCAGAGCCCCAAATAAAATGACTTGTTAAAAAAAGAAAAAGAAAAATACAGAAGGAATAAACACAGGTCAGAGGGACAGAAAAGAATCAAAGACATCCAGGAATATAATTAATCACATGCTTCTCTTCAAAATTGTTTTCGATCTGTGCCCTTGAGTGGATTCCAGCTCATAATGACCTTATAAGACAGAGTAGAACTGCCCCCTAGGGATATTTAGTTTGTAATTTCTATGGGAACATATTGCCAGTTTTTCTTTTTTTCTCCAAAGGGGTGGCTGGTGGATTCAAGCTGCCAAACTTTTGGTTAACCATAAACTGTTTATCATTTTGCCACCAGGCCTTTTTTAATAGTGGGCAAAATGGATTATTCCATAAATGGATTTGGATAAACTGGATAACTCTAAAAAAAAGGGCAAACTTAAACATTTAAAAATTGCTGTTTAGAATAAAATTTATTCCAAAAGGACAGCAGATTTACATATAAAATGTAAAGGCAGTATTTATGAAAGGATCACTGAAGATATGGGTGCTACTGTACAGCAAAAACTTTGGGGGCAACTTCTGGTTTGACTGGGTCAACTTCCTTTATATTGATCAGAACAGCTGGTCAAGTTGGGGTGGCCTTAGGTGGGATAATCAGGAAGCAGCCTGAGCAAATTTCCGGGTGATCCCACAAAAGCATAAAAGCCTGTACATATGGGACATTCAAACTCCTTCTCTTCTAGGCGGCAGACAAGAGCTAACTTCCAAATGGTCTTGTATTCTAAAAAGCTGCCTGGTGGTTAGTGCTCTCTGTTCTCCAGCGGGCATCAAGGCCAAGCATATTACAGGAAACACATTAATTTTTTTCTTTCTCAGGTAGTTTACTTAGAGGCGCAGTGTATTCCAATTCTGAAGAATACAACCTAAAGGTCTTGTGGGAGACCGACGTTGTCCCGTGCTTGCAAGACCTACAGGGAAAAGAGAGGAAACATACAAGAGAGTGAAAGAAAAAAAAAGAGCCCTACTTCTTAGTCATTTGTTGGTGTAATATAGGTTCCTCTGTAACGTTTCTAGTCCATCCTAACTCAGGGAACATGCCAAAAAGAAAAAGATCAGGTGAGGTGGGTGGTATAGGGGAGGTTTATCCCACCCGGTGTCCTGGTGTGGGATTGTCTTCCCATCTTGGGGAGACCACCAGTGTACCCAGAGAGCTGGATCCAGAGGAGGCCTTCTCGTCCCTATAGGATCCCATACTGCGTGCTGATAGCAACAGAGAAGGCGCTAGTGCCTATCTCCTCGGCACAACTTTCTTGGCATCCCTGTCTCTTGGGCTGAGATAGACCCATCTCGTTTCCATCAGAGTGATCTGGTAAAAGAGTCTCAAATTTCCCTCCTTGGGCCCAAGGCTGAATCCTGAGTAAGGAGGTACAAGAGTTCCCATCTGGTCCAGGAAGGCCACCTCGGTTTGGGGACTGTATGTTGGTGACGGCGCGGCTTTAACTCCAGCTAGAAAAGATAAGCCTCAGTTGTAGGCAAACTGGTTGGTGGCTCCCTTTAAAGCAAAAGAAGTTGCCCTTCCAGTTCCTCCCGACCCTCAGAGATGAGGCAATAGTTTGGGGGTTACATGTTGCTTGAAACTTGCTGGCCCGGAGGCCAGACTCGGGTGAGGGGTTTCACTATTGGATGTTCCTAAGCTGTATCTCAAAAGGCCCTTCTAGCAGTGGCCTCAGGTTCTGCACTATGATGGCAACACAGAGGAACCGCTCCAGGCTTGGTTTTTCTCAAGGGACCTTTTGGCAGCCTGCTGGCATGTCCTATAGGGTTCCACTGCTCTTGGTAACAGGCATACCATTATAAATCCATGCCTTGGCTGCCCCATTGGCTGGAAGCTGGTGCAGAGATCACCTTATCTCACATAAGTCCATCTTACCACCTACTCTTAAACCTGGCAGGCGCAGGCCCACAGTTTCCCCTTTTGAAATGGGGCGCAGAGGTTCAGGGAACCAAAAAGAGGGAGAGAGAGGGAGGGAGTCTCTATCTTACCTGGATGATCCTGTTGTCAATTTAGTTACTTCCTGTATGGGCCACCAAGATGCTAGGGTACAATGACACCTCTTGCGGGTGAATCCTGGCGCCTCTGACTTTTCTAAAGGAGAGGTGGCGTGGCTGCAATGCAAACACCAAAAGGGATTGTAGGAGGAGGAGGAGGCAGTAACGTCAGGATACGCTGGGGACAGATCCCCAATGGATCTGCACTACAGAAAGGGTGAGAGTAATCTCAAGAGAGACTATCAAAAAGGAGATAAGCTGAAAATCCAAACTCACCGCCATTGTATTGATTCCAATTTATAGTGACATTATAGGACAAAGTAGCACTGACCTTGTGGTTTTTTGAAGCTGTAAATCTATATGGGAGCAGAAAGCTTCATCTTTCTCTCATGGAATGGCTTATGGTTTCAAACTGTTGGCTTTGTGCTTAGCAACTAAACTCCTAACTCAGTAACCTAGGAACTGTTTAAAGGAGCAACGTAAAAGTGGTGGAACTAATAAATGATTAAAATGAAAAATTCACTAGAGGAATTTAACAAGAGATTGAGCCAGTAGAATAAAGACTCAGTAAATTTGAAGATAACTCCATTGACATTATCCTTTAGGAGAAAAAAGTAAAGAAAACTAAGCAGAAGCCGAACAGATCAGTGAGATCTCTGGGACATCTTCAAGTGTAGCGATATATACTGGAAATCACAGGAGAGGAAAGATAGAAAGGGGCATATCGATTATAAGAAGATATCTTGGGCTAACACTTTCCAAATCTTATGAAAAACATTAATATACATGTCTGTGTTAGGTTGAGATGACTAGAGAAACAAAGCCAGTGACACTCAAAAGTTTAAAAAAGAGGTTTATATCACAACGTTTTATATATCAAGAAAATATCCCAGCCAAGTCCAACTCAAGTCCTTAAATCCGATACTAGTCCATAAGTTCTTCTTCTGACTCACGCCGCCACATGCAATGATGTAGGATGCAGGAAGATCACAGGCTGGTGGGTGTAAACTCTAGTGGATCAAATGGTGATGGAAGCATCACAGGCCTCTGGCAGGTCCCAGAGTGGCTTCCCAGCAGGAAGGGGAAGACCTAGAGAGAGAGGGAGGGTCCCAGGGCCCTCCTTATTAGAAGGCCTCACCCACAAGGAGGCACCATCAGTCTGCGACCTGATTGACAGGTTGAATAATTAATGTAGACTTTTAAAAGACAAAAAGAAAACCTTGAAAGAAGCAAAGGAGTGGAAAGTCAACATATAGAGAAATCTCTGTAAGATCAATCATCAATTTCTCATGAAAAATTATGGAAGCAATGAGGCAGTGGAATGATTAAAAATTGCTGAACAATAAAAATCCTGGCAACCAAGAACTCTATATCTGGAAAAACTATCCATTGAAAATGATGTACAAATGTGCTTGACACAATGGACATATGTATGGATTGTGATAAGAAGTGTCCGAACCCCCAATAAAATGATTTAAGAAAAAGAAAATGAAGGCGAAATAAACATTCCCAGATAATCAATGGCTGAAAGAGGTCATTAGCACTAGATATGCCCTCCCTATTAGTCAGAATCAACTTGATGGCAATGAGAAAAAAAGATGCCCGGCACAAATGGTTAAAGGCAGTTAATGTTGAAATGAAAGGATTATAGATAATAGGTTGATGTCATACAAAGACCAAAATAATTAAATACCAGTAAAGGTAACTACAAAGGTAAATATAAAAGCTAGTACAATTAGATTTTTCTGTTTATCATATGCATTTTACTACTTAAAAGACAATTGCACAAAATAATTATAAATAAATGCTAGTAGGCACACAGTGTAATTTATAAAAAAGAACAACCTAAAGTGTTAGGGGATGGAATTGCAGAGGAAAATAAATGTTGTATACCACTGAAAAAATATGGTATTGATTAAAACTCAGTCATGATAACTTTAGGATGTTTACTGAAAACCCTAGGGTAACTACTAGAAAAACAAATACATACCGAAGAAATGAGAAATTAAAATAGTGTGTTAGTCAGGGTCGACTAGAGAAAAAAAATCATAGACACTCGTATGTGTATAAGGAAGGCCTTTATATACAAGTGCAATTGAATATTGAGGAAACATTCCCAT
>NW_022111327.1:17578522-17613522 GCF_000313985.2 Echinops telfairi | reverse complement strand
TTATAATATACTAAAGCTCACAAATTTGTACTTAAAATGCTCATGAGCCATTCAGCAATGTGTGTTGTATATATCAATAAAAAGAAAAAAAAGTTACTCCCCAAGAAAAAATACATACTGTCATCGGCCATTAGTAGACTAGTGTGATTATGATGATTAAACATTGGTAGGGAATAATGAAAGATTAGGTCAAAATAATGTTGCAATGACTAGGAATGTTAAAACACGAAAGTCAGTAATGTAATTATTTATTACCATGATGGTTTTCATGTTCTGGAAGAGCTAGCAAGAACAATATATCATGACGCAGAAATGACAGCTACAGCTATTGAAACTAAGGGAAAGTAATGTTATTATGTGCATGTGATGTGATTGTTTCATGATGAACCCCATGATGCTGAACTTAGAACCCGTAAAAATAAGAATAAAGCAGTAATTAATTCAACTGCTCTCATGTAAATTCCAAAATGTATTAGAAACTATTGAGAAAAAGTTTAATTTCCAAAATTTGAAAAACAAACTAATGTAGAAATAAATTTATTCCACAGATTTGAAACTTGTGTGAAGAGAAACACAAAATTGAGAGATACAAATAAGGACAAACAACATGCAGAGACAGAGCATCTTGATGGGCAGCACCACTGAATATTTTAAAAATTTAAAATCTTTTCAGAATAATTTATGGATCCCATATAATTTTGATTCAAATTCCCCATGGGATTTATTTTTGGACATTATGAAAAGATTCGAAGGATCTATTGGCGGAATACGCAGCGAAACTAGCCAAGGAATTTTTGAAAAGCAAGAATAGCGACAGAGGCCTTGTCCCACCATCTATTCCAGCTCCAGCTCCTGTCACTCTTGCCTCCCTCGAAATAGCCCTAGCCAAGATGTGGGACTTGTACAAAAATCAGTATCTGGATCAATGGAAAGCAATACTCTTGCAAAAGTAACCACCATCATTGCCTCCATCACCACGATAAACAGCAATACCCTCTCCTTTGAAAGAATATAGAATAGGACCAATATGACCTTACAAATCACTGGGTAAAATAAATTCAATAAATGGTGGGTAAGTATTTGGAAAATCAATTTTTACCCAAATGTTATTCCTTACATTAGATCAATTAACTATTTGAATATGAGTCAAAACATTTTATAATAGAAAATATTGGTGAATGGTTAATTAACTCTAGCTGATGAATAGCTTTTGAAGTATAAATTAATAAAATAATTATAATGGAAAAGAGTGAAAAAGGGTCTAACATAAAAATGGAATATTTTTTTACATTAAGTCACCTCACAGAAGGTCTCTGCCCAAGTTTTAGATTGCAAGAGTGATAATGTTAGACTTCTATTTTTAAAAATCACTCATGGAAAGAGATGCCACATAAGCCAAACACTACTGAAGAAGATGAACAAAGTAGGAGGACACACACTTCCTAATGTTAAAACCTACACAGCCATGGTAGTCAGAACTGTCTGATACAATGACACATACATAGCCCAATGGAACCAAATTGAGAACCTAGAAATACTTGCATTAACCCACAAACAGCTGATCTTTGACCAAGGGCCTCCAAAGCATTAAATAACGAAGAAATAGCTTCTTTAACAAAGAAATGGAAAAAGTGGGATATCCATTTTCAGGATAATGAAAATCAGGACCCATATCTCACACCATATTATACAGGAGCTCAAAATTGATTCAAAAATATAAAGATAAAACCTAAAACTCTAAAGACAATCAAGGAAAAATAGGGACCAATTTAGAAGGCTTAATACATGGCTTAAAGAGCGGTGGTCACACAGTGGGACTGCTGATGGGACTGTCAAATAATGCAACCACTGTGGAAAACATTATGGTGCTTCCTCAGAAAGTTTGGAATAGAATATGACACAGCAGTTGCTCTAATTGGTATATATCCTACAGAAATAAGAGCTATGACACAAATAGATATTCACCATTATGTTCATTCACAATAGCAAAGATAAGGCATCTTAGGCTGAGTTCAATAGAGAAGCAAAACCAATGATGCTTATATATGTATACAGAGATACTAATATTAAGAATATGGCTCACACAGTTATAGAATTGGGAACATCCCAAGTCCAGGCAGGTTAAAATTCTGTGGCTCAGATATTAGGCTGGAGACTTCTCCTGACTCATGTAGTGGAGGGGGCTTATGATCTGCAGGCTGGTGGCTGCACAGGTGAATGAAGCCAAGTTTGGCATGTCAGGTGGCAGTCTGATGATTATTCCCAGGATTGTCAGGCAATATGGCAGGAAATTGAATGCCAGTCCAAAGAGCCAGATGTTGATGAGCCAGATGCAAAATGCAGACTTGTCAATAAAACAGAACAAACTTTTCTACAGAGTCCATTATATGGGAAACAGGACACACTCCCAAGGAAACTTCATCAAGGCTGTGACCTGAGGAAGGGTGGTACATCCCACCCTATTCTTCTTACACCTGAATGGTTGTCCACAGCTGAACCCATTATGGAATTGATTGCATTATGTTAGGTCTGGTCTTGGGGAATTACTAGGTCTTAACTGCTAAACCACTGAGATTTTTGGCGCAGCCAAGTTGACACAAAACCTATCTATTACAGATGGAAGCAGCATATATTCTCATCATTGGGAAAGTGATTAACCAAACTATGGCACATACACACAATTGAATACTATATTAAGTTAAACAATAATGACAAATCTGCCAATCATCTCATAACATGATTGAAGAGCCTGGAGGATATTGTGCTGAATGAAATAAGTCCATCACAAAGATAAAAATAGTATATGAGACCACTATTACAGAAAGTCAAGAAAAAGTGTCCACACTAAAAGAAGTATTCTTTCATGGTTACCAGGGGTGAGGAGGGGCAGGTCGGGGGGAGAGTGTAAATCAGTAACTAGAGAGTAGATACATATTAACTTGGGTGAAGGGAAAGGGGAAAAACATGTAATATGGAATAAATTATATTCTACATGTTAAAAAAATAGAGGCAGTTCTGGGTGAAAAGCAAAACAAAAGCACTGAATGTTTTGTGGAAAATGGATTCTTAAAGGGGCTAGACAGGAAGGAGAGAGTCTCTTTAGCTGGCTGTCTGCAAGAGCTTATGAGAGTGATGATTGTGGCATTGACTAGGGTAATAATAGCAATGGAAAGGATGCAAAGAGTAAAATTTGTTATGTGTTTAATCTAAGTTGCTATTTCTAGAACCTTGTCTGTGTAGACGATAGGACAGAAGTTAGAGGGGGTACCCAAGGTCAATGGAGGAAGCATGGTAGAGTCAAAGCTTTACCAACACTTCAAAATTCTACATTAACCCTGAATACCCACCATCCAACTATCTGCACAGAGAAAAAGAGGAAGACCTTTGACAAGATGGATTGGCACAGTGGCTGCATCGGTGGGCTCAAACATAAGAAGAATTGTGAGGCTGGCACAGGACCGGCAGTGTTTTGTTCTGTTGTACACAGGGTTGCTCTGAGTTGTAACCACATACTACGTGCCTCAGGAGAATGCTATGCCTGAGAGCATGCAATGCCTTATTAAAACAGTAGGATTGCCAAACAGTGTTCATGAATTTGAATTGGCACTTATTTACATCTTATGTGTCTTCTCTTCTAGAAGCATTCAGTCACAATGTATTCATTACTGGTCATTTCAAAACAAATGTGATAGAAATGCAATAGTTCTATCAAGGAAACAGCCTTCATGGTGATGATCAATAAAGGCTTTTTAGTGGAAGAGCCACTAGGTAATGATTCTTTGAAGACATTGACATAGAAAGAGGCTCCTCAAACATCTGCAGTATTCATTTAATAAACATTTAGCATTTAACATTACACATCTATTTTGTGTCGATCTTCCATATGCTGACTGTAAATGTAGGGAAAGGGAGGATATAGATTCTGTTCTGCCTTCTGTGATTAGGAGTTGGGGTGCTCCCAGTGATTTTGCATTAAACATAGTTTTAAGTAAAAACAGTTCGTAGCAATCTCCAGTCTCTTTTTCAAAGATCCAGGATAGAAACCCAAGCCTGTTAAGATTTTGTTTTTTATTGCTTAGGTCTAGAACACCGAGTCATTTGAAATATACATATTTCGTTTAATCTTAAACTGGAAAATCCCATTAAGATCATAAAACTTTCTTGCTTGACTGAAGCAGTAACATTTTGAGAGGAGGCAGGTGTGAACATTAATTTAGACTTGCAGGCTAACATCAGCTGTGGCTTTTTGTTTGAGGCCATGTATTGGTTTTGTTTCACCCATAGTTCTTTTAATGCAATTTCTCAGCGATGTTACTTTGAATTACTTTATTATGCAGCTAGCTGTTTGGCAAGCAATGTGCTTAGTGACCTGCTTGATTCCCTGTGCGCACATGACTCCTCTCTTGCTTTCCTATAAAGACTTTATTTTCCATGACCCGAGACTAAAAACATTATCAAATGGGAAGTGTTTAGTGCCTCTGAGAAGCTATTTGTTGGTCTCACTTGAGTTGTGAAGGAATAGGCCTACATCTAGAAAATCTGACCTTTTCCAAGGAGAACAGGAATTGAAGAGACAAAGTGAGTACTTACTACTGTAAGCTACTCCCTGCATCGACATGAGTTTTATAAATACAGACATTATAGTAAATTTTCCCCACATTTAGTGCTTTTAATCTCAACTCCCTAACAGTTGCAGGCTCATCCATGCCCTCTACTTTAGGACAATCAAATGGACCTGCTACTCGAGACAGAAAGATTTTGATATGAAGGCAAACGTCATTTGACTCCTCCATCCTTTGATTCCAGTTAAAGTAACTGGGCCTCTACCTTGTTTCTGAGATTTTTCTCTACTGATAACTTACCAAGTTCCCAAAGGATGTGTGGGCTCCCCTGCCTTGGTCCTTGCAGTCCTGATCCCAAACGACATTCCCATGATACCAGTCTTTTCTTGATACCACTAGCTTTGATCTCTGAACACTCTGCTCCTAATTTCTTTGTCGAGTCCTAATGGTAAAAAGTCAGCCCACTTGACTGTTTGAAAAGTTTGAAGTTTGAGCGGATGAAGAGGTGCCTTAGAAGAAAAGCCTGCGCATCTCTTTTCAGTCCTTGAAAACCTCGTGGAGCACAGTTCTACTCTGCCACACATGGGGTAGCCCTGAGGTAGAACCAATCATGAGTTGGGGACTGTTTTAAATCTCTGTGGTGGTGTTCTGAATGCCCTTCTATGCCCATTGCTGTTACGATGCACTAGATCATCTATGTCATAAAGCCGTTAGTGTGCTTCCTTGGAGACTGTGTTTCAGTTTATTCCCTTTACTTGACACTTACTCAGGTCCCTGGAATTGACAGCACCCCAGTGTATCCTACATTGGCTAATCTTTTGGCTCTCATTTTTGTCACAGGAAAAGACAGTGCTACCACCTGTATGTGTCATCCATAAAACTAAGATCCAGATAGCTTGAACTTGTAGGAGATAAGTATGCTATTTTTTTATTATAGTGAAAGTGTTCATAAAAGAAATAAAGATGAAAAGCAGTATAAAAATTTAGAAAGGATAATTTTGTAAGTTTAAAGGTAAAAGAGTGACAGAAATTTTAGTTGGTTAGAAATGAACAGAAGCTAGTCAGAAATGTCTTAAGCTAAAAAGGGGACAAGTTTTAAAAACAGGGATCTTCTGTAACTCATGAGTATGAATGCAGTCCTTCATGAGGAACGGAATCACTTGTCAGCATTCACATTTGTACTTATTCGCAGCCTTGCTTCATTTTCTAAAGACATGTTTTCTCAGCTTCTAAGGTGATGAAACAGAAAAGATGATCTTTTAAAAATATATACACATTTGCTCTTGTAACTCCAGCTTCAAAACCCTCCAGTAGAATCCTCTTGCACTCAGAATAAAATCTGAGAATAAACTGTCCTTACCACCCCCTACAAAGACCTAAATTATCTGTCACCGTGGACTCTGTGACCTCATCTCCTATTTCTTTATCCCTCTAACATTACAGGTTAGACTCCTGTTATAGGACCTTCACACTCTCTGTTTCCTTTGCTCGTTACTACATAACTCTGTTCTATTGTTCCCCCCAGCCCATATTCCTTTATGAAATTAGGCTTCTCCTGAGTTTATGTTTATTATCCAATACTTTCTTGGTTGTGAGCTGCATGAGAACTAAGGCATTGCCTGCCGGTTTCAATATTGAATTTTAGTATTATCTTCAACTATATGTGTCACATACTAATGGCTTAATAAACGCTTGCTAAACTAATTCATGTACAGCCAGGTGATGTGGCATTGAACAGAATAAAAGACATAAACAATATGGAAAAAGTCATAGTATCTAACATCTATGGAATATCTAATTCTCTGCTGGAAACTATTCAAAAAGCATTTCCTGTGTTAACTCATTTAGTCCTCCAACTATATTATGAAGTAGATGGCTTTTATGATCCTCATATTAAATGTGTGGAAGATGGTGCATGGAAATGCTTAGAGACTTGCCCAAGGTCAAACAGCTGATAAAATGGAGCGCCAGAGTTCTGAATATGGACTTAGGGAGTCTAATTCCATATACAGTACCCTTAACCACTAGGCACCCAACTTTCCTTGGTTAAATAGCAAAATGAGTTACAAAACAAACTTTGATTCTTAAAGAAATTCTC
Source organism: Echinops telfairi (assembly GCF_000313985.2). Taxonomy (NCBI): domain Eukaryota; kingdom Metazoa; phylum Chordata; class Mammalia; order Afrosoricida; family Tenrecidae; genus Echinops; species Echinops telfairi. The sequence goes on along the minus strand of NW_022111327.1, from coordinate 17,606,862 downwards.
CTTCATACATTCTGCAGCCAGTGCAGTATTTAAGGTCTGAACATGTTAGTCCTAACTTACAGACTAAAGAGTCCTGGCACTCAACTGCTAATTGAAAGATTGGTAGTTCAAATCCTCCCAGCATCTTCTGGGAGAAAGACCTGGCAAACATCACCCATAAAGATGACAGTCAAGCCAGTACTGTGATACAGTACTGCTCTGTCACATGGGCACTATGGATTGGCATCAACGTGATGGCACAGAACAATGAACAGTGACAGTGGTGCATCTGTGGTGGAACTTTCACCTTTCATGTGTGAAACCTTGGTTCGATCCTGGTCAATGCAGCTCAGTACAGCCACCTCCTTTCTCTCAGAAGAGGCTTGTTCGGTTGCCTGGCTGCAGCGGAGCTCCCAGACTAAGATAGATTAGGCAGAAAGCCTAGTGACGGACCTCTGAAAATCAGTCAACTCAAATCCACTGGCTCACTATAGTCTGATCTGTAGGATTGCCATGAGTTGAGGGCCTGCTTCGTGGCAGCTAGCAACAACTTAAAAGATAAAGTAAGTTTCCCAAGGTCAAATCAAGGTGTTTGAGAACCAAAATGTTCTCATCACCTTTAATTTGGCTCAAAAATGGAATTCACCAACTTAAATCGTGTGAGTGAGCTCATGGGAAAAGAAAAAGGTGATTTATTTTACTTTCTCTAATTTGTGCTTTTCTTGAATGAAGTAGACAGCACCTAAACTTTAAGAGGCACTATGGCGGGTCACTTTCAACTGCTTCTTCAGAGTTTGTCTCAAAATAGGGCAATGTTCAATTCTTGTGCCTTTATAAACATTCACCTTGCCTACAGAATATCTCCTTTCATGTAAAGCAAAACTGCTGTTATTAAAGAACGACTGAAGTGTAAATGTTGAAATTACTCTGCTACCAAATGAACCTCAGCTAAGAAAAAAGTAGAAAAATTCTTACCTTAAGGGCAGATGAAAGGGACACAGAATCATCCATTCAGAAGAGATAAAAATGGAAAACTTGACTCTTATTATAAAATGTTGAATGATATTTTTACAGTGTGTGTTGCTTACCACAAGATGGCAGCTCAGCAATGATCATTTGATTATGGCTAAGGTAGGTAGGCATTGTTGTGTAGAAATCTTTTGTCTCTTTAAGGAAATGCACCTTGAATTTCAAAATTTGCTTCTAACAACTAAAAAATTTATAAAAATCTACTGCCAATTGGACCTCGCCATCAAATATATACACTACCATGAGTTTTCGGAATGTATAGAACGTCAACGTTATTGGTAGGAGTCCTGGTGGCACAGTGGGTAAGCACTCAGCTGCTAACAGAAAGGTCAGTGATTCAAACCCACGCACCAGAGGCACGACAAGAGAAAGGTGTGGCCTTTTTCCAGAAAGGGTCTCTAGCCTTAGGATCCTTTGGAGAAGATCAGAATTGATTCAATGGTAATGAGTCTTTGGTAAAGTTACTGGGAGAATGGTATTTGATTGTGAGTCAAGGACCGCAAGGTCAGTAGTTCAAAACTCCCAGCCACTCCACTGAAGGCTAGTGAGGCTTTCTATTCCCTATGAGGTCTGGTATAATCACATTTACTAGTCAGATTTTACATTAAAGAGCCCAAGTCTCAGAAAGCTGCAGTACACGCTCAATTATATGACTGGCATTAAAGCATATGGTCATGTGAATGTGTGAGCCTGGATTTAAATCCAGATCTTTAGCTAGGGCACATGCAATTCGTCTAATACCTTAAATATTATTCTGGGATGATCAGGGCTCCCCTCCTGTTCTAGTCAATGATGTCCGTCCTTCTAACATTAAAAATAATGTACTGGTTGAAGGAGCACCTCTGTGAGGGTAACCTTACTGGATTGCCCTGCAACAAGTTTCTACTTCTCAAATTCTAGCTCCCCTCCACTATAAACACCTGTGCTGGAGCAAGATGATTCATCCTACCTGATGTGCCCCCTCTCTCTTCTCAGTCCCACATTTTTGGAGACATTTTACTGACATCTTTTGCTACCACAATATTATTTTTTCTAGAGTTCTTGGCTGGTGCCTCCGGGCCAGTGACCCCTTTATATACATGGGTTCACTTTTAGTCTTCTCAATACTTTTTCTCTATCCCTGTGCTCCTTTTAATTCTGCTTGCGAGCAAGAAACTTCTTTCCCAATGAGCAACACATACACGGCGTCTGAGCCTTCCTTCGCTGTGTTTTCATTGTATTTCTTCATGCTTTCTAAAGAAGGGTTTAGCTATGGAAACATTTTAAAACTTCAACGAAACTCAATGTCATAGAGACCCTATAGGATAAGGTAGAACTGCTGCTGTGGGTTTTCAAGACTCTAACTCTCTATGGGAATAGGAGGTCTCCTCTTTCTCCTGAAAAAATGGCTGGTGACTTTGAAATGCTGACCTTGTGGGTAGCAGCCTAACGTGTAACCACAAACCACCACGGCTCCTGAAAAACATTTTAGGGATGTGAGATATGGCAACTAAAATACATATAAAAATGTCTCAAATATTACATGACTCACACCTACACTAAAATATTATTTATTGTTCATATGAAATTCAAGGTTAAGTGAGCATTATCTATTTTTTTCTTGAAACCCTAAAATGTAAAAGTCTCTGGAATATTATTTCCCCTCTCCTCTTTTCTCCCTCACTTCTTCCTGGTGTAATCTCATTTTCCTGTACACAGAAGGGAAGAAAGCAGGGTTCAAATACTGAAATAAAATAGTTCAAATAGTTCAATTAGTTATATTCTGTGGGGTATTGGTGTTCATTATCTAAATAACTGGAAGATGAAAAGCAAAGAATATTCATAAATATTACAAGTTACACTGGAAAGAATCATTATCTAGCAACAATCATTATCTAGCAATCATTAGCTTGGTCAATATCAGATAAGTCATTCTCGTAAGAGAGATTTGAAGGATATAAATAATGTTGGGTTGGCTATTTGCTATTTTCACCTCTGGAGAGTTGAGTCTCATAGAAGTGGGTCTATCCAACTCCCTAACCCCACGCTTGAATGAGGTAATCCATCCGTGTGTGTCTTAGTTCAGTTATCAACTGGTATTGGTGTCTTCTTTTCATGAAGTTTGTCTTGAGTGATCTTGCTAATGTCACCAATCTGCACTCTATTCGTGCTTTTCCTGACTGGCTCCAAACTCACTGAAAAATCAAGGAAACCTTCCAAGAACTGTTCTTCTTCTTTCCTTTTTTGCCCATGAATTTCCAGCTGTGGAGCATCTTACATTAAATAAACGTTTTTTCAACATGTTTAAAAATGTCTAAGTGATTCTTTTAAAAGTCCTCTATTTCTGGAACATGATAGCCAGTATTAGAATTATTTCCAAATTGGAGAAGAAAATCATTTTACAAATAGATTATTTTTGTACCTTTAGAGCTTTTTCCCTTCAAGAGGAACTTAAGCCAATAGCTATGAAATCAATTTATACTTTTATTGATGGACAGTATCTTCAAAAGAATTCTCTTCAATAGCCATCCTGCTCCTGGACCTACAGTTAAGTTTGACTGTAGAGCTGTACTAGGTTTTCCTAAAACCACAATTAGCTGATTCTGTCCTGTGTTTATAGTCTTTTTACACTTAACAAAATTGAAAACTTCATTTTAAATCTACGGATGTCATAGCTGCTCTTCAATGTAGTATAATAAAAGCCACCTACACAACTTGAAAGCCCCAGTTCTCATGTACTGTACAAACCGTTATTGTCAAGTTCACCCGACTCATGGTGAGCCTATGTATGTCAGCCTAGAATGGTGCTTCATAGGGTTTTCAATGACTAAAATCCTTATGACATAGATCAACACAACTTTCCTCTGAGATTCCTTTGGGTAAATTATAATCGCCAACCTCTTGGTCCACAGCAGAGTGCTTAGCTCTGTGTAACTGGCCAAGTCACACCCCAACCCATTGTTGTCCTGTTGGTTTCAACTCACAATAACCCTATAACAGGGTTTCCCAAAGTGGGCAAAATTGCCCGCAGGGATTGCTGGAACATTCGTGGGGGCTGCAAAGACGGGTGGTAGTTCGGAGGCCTCGACAGACCTGCTCCAGCCTCACAGTTGTTATGTCGGAACCCATTGTTGCAGGCATTGGGTCCATTCATCCTGCCAGGAGTCTCTTCTTTTACACTGCCCCTCTCTTTTACCAAGCATGATGTCCCGCCCCCCCCGGCCCCCAGGGATTGGTCTGTCCTGATACTATGTCCAAAGAACAGGACAAACGTTTACAATTGTCAGGAGGGTGGGCTCCTACACACACACACACACACACACACACACACACACTTTCCGGAAAAGGCGGCAGTAGGCTAAATGTGGTGGAAGCCTAGTAGCATAGTGGTTATGCTTCCTGTTAGGTCAGCAGTTTAAAATGACCAGTTACTCTGAGGGAGAAAGAAGAGCCTTTCTACTCCTCTTAAGAATTAGTCTTGGAAACCCACAGGGGCAGTTCGACCCTGCCCTATAGGACGGCTGCGAGTCACAATCAACTCAATGGCAAAGGGTGTGAATTGATGTCCTATAGGACAAAGTAGAGCTGTCCCATAGGATTTTCAAGACTGTAATCTTTATGGGCACAGGTGGTCCCATCTTTCTCCTGCGGTGTTGCTAGTGGGTTCAAATGGTTGTCTTTTCATTTGAGCACAGCACGTGACCACTATGCCACCAGTACTCTGTTTGCACTACCCAGGGACTCCAAAATGTGCTGTAGCTTGCAATTTTATAGAGGAATGTGCCTCATTCAACCAAATGGAGAACATTTTATGAAGTATTATCATCTACTTAAAGTTGCTTTGGGGCCACCGGTAGTCTGTAGTTTACCTCAGAGTATGGTCCTCAAGAAGCAAGCATGCTAACTCTCACAAAGCAAAGTGTTCAGATGTAGTTTCCATTGCTTAGCCCATCTGTCTGTAGAAGGCTGATGAAATACATATTGATTGGCTATTTACTTCATGCACCACACGATGCTAGATATTTGTTCTAACAAGTTCAAGAGATAGTTAAGTCATATGTGATATGGGGCAGAGGAGTCAGGGAGACCATGAAAATCAGGTAGGTTTATTACACTCACAGGCCATAGAGATGGGGAAGCACACCAACACCACACCACCCAGAGTGTTATACCCCGGAACAAGCTAACATTAAGCTGGAGTTGTAGAAGCTGACAAGAACGGTGAGGCAACTTCAGGGATAATAGGGAATAATCCTAGTAGTTGAGTGTCTGGTCCCATCCTGAGCAGAGTGTAGGTATAGTGGGTTATAGAGTGTGAGAACCTGAGAGTGGACTTAATTAGCTGCTCAAGAAAGGTACCAAACCAACCTTCAGCTAGGGCCCAACAGTGTTTTAAAGGAGCATTTTAAGAGAGTAATATTTTCATTATCCCCTTGAAATCTTCGCATTAATTTTGAGCTTGATTATTTGGTCTCTTTAGGTGGCCTGAGTGGTGGGGGAAGCTTTATGGGAATACATTATAAATTGCCCCAAACAGAGTAGCAGCTTTTTTTATTGGGACAGTAAAAGAGGAGGAAATCAAGGAAGTTTTGGCATGTGGACTCACAATGTCTTCATTTATATAGCTTCAGTTAAGCAAAAAGATCTGAAAATTTGGGGAGCTCTCATAATTTCGTAAGGAACTCTCATGGCACGGTGATAAGACTGTCAGCTGCTTGCCCAAATGTTATTCGTTCAAATCCATGAGCTGCTCTGTGGAGTAACAGTGTAACGGTCTGCTTCCATATAGATTACAGCCTTGGAACCTTTTTGGACCGTTCTACTCGGTCCCACGATTTGCCATGAGTTAGTCACCTTGATGGCAGTGGGTCTGGTAGCTTTATGATTTATCTTGGTGGAGTTGTTAATGCACGAGTTTTATTTTGTAGGCTAATCCTCTGCTGGTGCATGTCTTGCATCAAGCAGGTTAGTGCTATTGTCACCAAGAACAAGAAGTAGTTGTGGTGGCCATGATTCGAGATGCACGGTGACAGGTGACGGAGAGGTGCTCTAGGGAGTCAGAGGTCCTCTCCTCAGAGAGGAGGGGGATTAATAGGAGGCAGTGACGTTCTAGGAAAGTAATATTCACTCGTCACTTTAGAATGGCAGAGGGTACAGCAACCTTTGCAAGATTACCGTTTCAGCCTGGGAGTATGAGAGTGTACGTTATGGCCGAGTCCGAAGTATACAGGATTATGGGCTAAACAAAAACAAAATCAAGAAACTATAGTTTACAACTCCAAAGCAGGCACATACCAAGTTAGTCATTGGGAATGTTACCTGAATGCATGTGCCCCAATTTGGGAGGATGAAATGGAAAGCTATTTATCCAATTTTAAGACTCAAATAACTGAAGTCTCCCTTGCAGAATTTATACAGGAATGCAGAAGGAAAAACTTGAACCCCGACTGCCTGACTTCTGGGTAATACACTCTTTATTTTTGGTCCCTTTGATGATCCCCCAGACAGCAAAAACGTATTAGCCTCCCCCCACCCAGGATACCTCCATGGCTGGCTGTTGGATTTTTACTCAAACGTTATCATCTCACTTAAGTACATCCTTGACCAACACACTAAAAATTCTAGCATCCGTTTAACATTGGCTCTCCCAAACACACACTTTCCTACTTGCATTCCCGGACTTGTTGTTCTCCATTGTATTTGCCAACAGAGCACATGGTACTTAGGTTACTTACAGATTTTCTTATTGTATATGTTTGTGCACACAGGTTAGAGTATAAGCATTAGGATACCAGGGATCTTTGTCCATTGTATTCACTGCTATAGGGTCTCTAAGAGTCGGTATAAACTCGATGACAGTGCATTTTTGAAATATCTCTGATGTCTAGATCATTCCCTGGCCCATAGTAGGTCATCAATAAATATTTGTTTACTACATAGCAAAGTAATGGTTTCCCCTTGAAAAGCAAACATTTCCATTACTCATTATAACTATGATTTCAGAATGAATAGTCATTTTTGCATTTCTTCTTATTGTGCTAGAATTGAGCTTTTATTTGTGAGGGTGGAAATAAGGCAATGGATCTTGGTGAGGGCTGTACAACAAGATGAATGCAATTGGTTTTGTTATATTGCACAAGTGACAAATGTTGAATTGGCAAATGTTGTGCTATCTACAATGATAAAAAACTGATACTGGAAAAAAAAAAGAGTCCTTAATATCAAAGAACGAGAAGCAATGAATATCTTGTTTCCGTTATGTTAACAGCTTTGGAGATGCAGTCTGTGAGCCTTGTTGAGGCACTGATCTTAGTATCCAGAGTAGAATAGTCTTTAGTGCAGGTGTAGAAGTAAGCCCCATTGCAGGGCTGGTGTCCTTTGAAGGTATGCGCTGGGATAGTCTTCTCAGATGGAAACCCATTTGGGCTCATGTAGCTTATGTACGTGAGGTAGCTATTGCTGATGTTGGAGTCTCAACCCTACCCTGTACGCAGGCCCTCCAATTTCACGAAGTACTGTGGGCCTTTTAAGGGGCCCTGATGGTGTGGTGGGCTACACATTGAGCTTCTAACTGCGGGGTCAGTGGATTGAACCCACCAGATTCGTCTGGAGAACAAGATGAGGCTGTCTGCTCCCATAACAATGTAAAAGTCTTGGGAACACAAAGGGGCAGCCTACTCTGTCCTATAGGGTCATTATGAGTCAGACTTGACTCGATAACAGTAAGTTTGCTTTTGTATTTTTATGGGTCCTTCACCTCAGTTGTTGGTTCAGTGAGCGATGGGCCTATTGGACAATCTATGTTTGATAGACACTAGGAGAATATGCACCCAGGATCCTAGCTTCAGTGCTTATGAGAGGGGGCAGGATTGATAGTCCATGAAGGTAGAGGGAGGCATTATTACAGTGTCTCATATGAGTGTCTATGTGTAAGTATACAGAGGTAAAAAAGAAATTCAAAACCAAACTCATTGCCACGCAGTTGATGCCAACTTAGAGAATATCGAAGGTGGTAGATCTTTATGGGAGCAGATAGCTTCTTTCTTCTCCTGAAGAGTAGTTGATAGGTTTTGAACTACTGACATTGTGGTTAGCAATCCAAGCCTACCTGACAATGCCACTGGGGTTGCTGAGTTAAAATATATCCCCCTTTAAATAAAGAGCCCTGGTGGCGCTGCCACAGAATGTCGGTCTGCTGTCAGGTCAGTGTTTCAAAATCACTTGTTGCTTGGTGGGAAAAAGGAGAGGCTCTGCTCAATTAAAGACTTCCGGCCTTGGAAAACGTATAGGGGGTCATTAGGATACAGAATTCAGTTGTGGCAGTGGACTTGGTTTAAAGGGAGCCCTTAGGGCATAGTGGGTTACACGTTGAGCTGCCCTTGACAAGAATGGGGATGGATGTTTCAATTTAATCATCATCTGTTGTTGCGGGCCCTGCAGTCAAGTCGGACTCATTGCAAGCCTCGTTGGCAGAGTAGAAGTGTTCCGTGGAGTGGTCTAGGCGACAGTCTTTACACAAGTAGGTCTGTGTCTTTGCTCTCTCAGAGCCACTCAGGGGCTTGACCCCGACTGACAGTTTAACTATTGGGTCATTGGGCCCATAATAATATGAAGTCACTTCAAAAAAAATAGTGGGAAAAGTGGAACGGAAAGATACTGTAACATTCCCAGGCACTTTATGAAGTCCCTGTACATCTGCATTTATGTAAAATTATTTTTCTTCCACTGTACCTAGGTTTTCTTCATTCTTCCCTCTTTTTTGTCTTTTTCTTTGTTTTAAATTTTTTTGTCTTTTTTGACAGTTTTTCTTATTTATTTATTTTTCCTATTTTTTAAGACCATTTTTATTGTGGACTCTTACAGCTCTTATAACAATCCACATATCAATTGTATCAAGCATAGCTGAAAATATGTTGTCATCATCATTTTCTAAATATTTGCTTTCTATTTAAGCCCTTGGCATCAGCTCTCCCTTTTCTTTTCTACTGTTTATTCCGTTTCTGTTTGTTTGCCATCCGATCCATTATGTGGTGTAGGGAGAGGCGGGAGGCGTCTCTGTACCTTAATCAGATCCTCCCCACCTTTTTACCCTTTATTTTTGTAGAGTCTCAAATCAGTATAGTCAGAGTTTGAGGCCTCCCTCATGGCAATGATTCATGGTTGAAGGACCCAGGGCTTAAGCTGGTTTGGAATGAACTTCTTCCCTGATCCACAGTGGGGATCATTGGGAGTTCCCTTTTTAGTCCTGAGGATTAGTTTACCTTGTAACAGAGACATAACCAGCAGGGTGTGCCATGGCAGAAGAGAGTAGATTGAACCCATCCTTTGTTATCTGGATTTTAATCCCCACCCCCCCTTTGGGTTTTGTTCTGCTCTGTCTGTGGACTTTTTAACTCTTTCTTTTCTGAGGTAGCCTGTTGGAGTAAGAGGCTCCCTCTGTTATTATCTTTTTGAACAAAATCTTTTAACGTAGCCTATTTTCTGGTCCACGAAATTTTAATCTCAGTTTTGGTTTTTCCCTCCGGTCACTCATTGGGCTGCCTGCGGAAAGGGGGGCAGTTAGAAAGCATGAGCTGTCCTGTGAGAGAAAGAGTTTCGGTCTCAGAAGCCCACAGGGACAGTTCTGCTCTGCCCTGCAGGGTCCCCAAGCGTCTGAATTGATTCTATGACAGTGAGGTGTTTTTCCCAGTTTTATGTTTACTCTTTGGGTGTTTACCAGAAGTTTCCAATGGTCCCTTGAGACCCTGAGTGTAGGTGGCAGTCTCCGTTTCTGGGGCTTCCTAGTCGACAGAGAGTCTTTGGTGGGGTAGCTAGGCCCTGAGTTTATAATATGTTGATAGGCTGCAGTACTAGGTAAAGCTCAGGTGCCTTGTGTGGGGTTCATGCCTTTCTATAATCATTGTGTGACTTCCTTCAGGGTTTGGGGAGGGGTGGGAATCAAATGTTCTCCTTTTCTGGGAACATTGAGTTGTGTGACACCTATCTCCCTGGGGGAACTACCTGATATCCTGACATCACACTTGTTTTGGAGACAAAGAAAGACAGAAACAGGGGAGACAACCAAGTGTGAGGTGCTCACCTTGCTAGTCTTTGGGTAAATCCATAAAGGGATTCCTGTGGAGGGGAAGTCCCTTTGCTAGATGAAACTCTACAACAGAACGAGACTCTGAACCAGGCACATGAACCACAAGAAGTCTCCCAGGCCCCAAGTACAGTAGAACGTATACCTTGCGACTAGTCACCACTGTGATTAAGCGTGTGGATGGGGCTGTCCTTTTTATTCCTCCTAATTGAGGACATTTTTAATTGACTAGTCAACTGCTGTGATCTCTAGCTTCTTGACGGAGGGAATTTCTTCTTCGTTTCCTCCAAGTCACCTTAGATCCCAGGGTCCTGGGGAGCTTTAGCAAGGTGGGAAGTCTTGGCAACACTGGCAAGATGAAACACAAGATAAAGTACAAGGGTATCCGCAGGAAGTAGTGGCTTCTCGGGCAGCTTCCGCCATCTGGCTTAATCAATTACCAAGCCAAGAGCAATCGTAAAATAGCATCCCAGTTCCTCTGTGGCTCACTTGTGACTAGACCGTCCTGATTATGACACCACTTGCTCTAACAGATACGTGGGGTGGTAAATCAAGTGCAACATAAGAAAGAGGAGTCAAGGAGGTCATGAAAAGTAAGCCGGTTTTATGATCCTCTCATTTCCCAGAGACAGGGTATACATTGGGCTACATATCCAGTTTCACACTGGGATCAACTCACAACAAGTTGGACTTTTTTAAAGGAGGGGGCCTGCAAGGTTTTGTGGCCTTCCTGGGGATATAGCCTTTTGGATAATTCTGTAGGTTCTGGGACATAAGAATCATCCCTACCTTTGGGCTATCTGCCCCCAGAGCAATTAGGATAGGTGCATGTGGTTGAGGTGTCTGAGAGCCTGGTAAGAGGAGTAGTCGGAGAGTGAACTTAAACAGCTGCTCAAGGAGAACAGACTAGTCACCAGCCGGAGGTGCAAAATTGTGTCGGAAAAACATCTTAAGAAAATTATATTGCATATTTGAAGACAATACATAGGCGGTGTGATGCTTAGGAATTATGTCAACAAGCTACGCCTGGATAAATTAGGGATGGAGCCCATTCTATCAATTGGGTTGCGGCCTGATGACATCTCCTTGCTGTAATACGTATGTTTGTATAAGTGAAAGAGACTGAGCAGAGTTGAATCCTCTTTGGTCCTCCATTTTCTGACAGAGCTGGAGATTGTCTCTGGTTCCTCAATCTCTTGTTGCATAGACTGATGATCCCAGGATCCATCAGCAGACTCCCCACTGTGGATTCATTTAGCTGACTTCAGACCTATTTGTCCACCAGCCTGTGCCTCCTGCTCTCTCCACTTCATCATCCTGCTTCCTGTTCATCAGCTTCAACAAGTCAGGAGAAGCCTGACTTGAACTAGAATAGACTTACCTATTTCTACACCTGTGCAAGCCACTTCTTAAAAAAGAAAAAAGATTTATTGATATATACATCCTATATCATCAATTTAATTGCTCAATTATATTAAGATTTGTGAAATCATTACTTTCAGAACATTTTCTTCTCATACTCATTGTTGTTAGTTCTTTGTTTCCCCCCATTCAGTTACTGTCTCTATAAATCTATTTATCCTGGATTTCATGTACAAAAAATCATACAAAACAGTCAGGAAGCAAATAAAACAAAAAGTCCAACAACAATGAGTAGACAAAATGTAGAAAAACCTCAAAGAGAAAGCAGAAAATATTAAAAACTGAAGCAACTATAAAATGGTTCAAAAGGGAGATCAAATGATAAGCTATTGCTTTTTAACCTAACGACACATACCACAATTGACTGTACAATCTTCTCTGTCTGATAGCAAGGCCATTCACATCCCTCAACAGTGGTCAGAGTGGATACACCTGAGATTGAAATCCATGTGTGGACCCTGAAAATGCATTTTGAGCTTCCACTGTTGTCCACAGCCTTCTAAAAACCGGGTGTTCACAATTTAAGTTCTGATACCATTCCCCCCTTTGGATTTGGATTTAATTCTCAGACTTAGTTGTTGCCTCGTTAGGTGGCTGCTTCTTTTCCTGATACAAATATGTTTCTTTATATAAACACAAAGAAGTGTCACCAGTTTTGCTTCTCTAGGGAGCCCAACCTGACATAGGTGGATACGTTTAGTCTTGACTTCAAGTAGGACATGGATATTTAGGGTATGGAACACGTGCTATCATGTTAAAATGTGTGATATGACAGGAAGCCCACAGACTGGTCACAAGATTCAATGACTATATCCCTTCTAAAGACTAAGTTTATGATGTGCATGGCAAGTCATTTATTCCTAAAAACATTTCAATGGCTGCAGATTGTAAATAATTTACTTACAAACATAGATTAGGCTGAATCAAGGTTTATCCATAAGACAAAGCGAAAGCACGCTGTGGTATCAAACAAACTTCCAAATAGCTGAGATTTAGACACAGCAAAGGCTTATTTCTAACGTATACCATGCTTGTTGCAAGTGAGTTGTTGACTGTCCTCCATTTTCTGACTCAGAAATCCCGACATCCTCTACCTTGTGACACTGCTGACTCACTGCACTATGTGCACAACTTGACTTTGTTGCTGTTGTTTGCTGCAATTAAGTCAATCCCTAGTTCATGCTGAGTAGAACTGAATTCCATAGGACCATCATCTTTTGGGGAGTAGATCACTGAGTCCTATTTTTTACAGAGCTGGTGGGTGGGTTTAAACTGCCAACTAGCCAAATGCAAGCTATTTGTGCCACCTAGGAACCTCACACTACTTACACCAGCTCTTCAGTAGCCCAGCCTGTAAATGACATGTCATACTCTACTTCCACTCACATCCCTAGTCGTGTGGTCCAAACCTAACGACAAGGGTGTTTGGGCAGTACATGGAATCATTGATGACTTGTCACTTGCACTCATTTGCATTTTATTTTTCTTGAGAGAGAAAGGGCAATGTCTCTGCCGTGAGTCTATGTCATCCCACTGCCTCCTCAGCCTGTGTGTGGACAGGCTTTCTGGACGTTTTGCTTAGGTCTTACACAAGTGTCCAGCATGTGCGAGGCCTTAGGAAAGGAGAACTGGGACACAACTGAAACTCCTTATCCTGTTAGTTGCAAAACCCTCCTTTATGCAACTTTCATGATCTCTACCTGAGGAGCTCAAACAAGTGAAAAATAAATTTTTAAAAGTGAGTATTGATGGAACCTTGCCTATATCATCGTGCAAATATTGCTTTCTCAGGATTTCTATTTCCAAGTTTTCATTCTTCTGTATTCATTTTCCTTCTCTATTATCTTTCAAAGGAGCCCTGATCATATGGTGGGTTATGCGTTGGACTGCTAACTGCCAGGTCAGCGGCTCAAAACAGCTAGGCACTCCTTGGATGAAAAATGAGCCTTTCTACTCCCATAAAGATTTACAGCCTTTGATTAAAAATACTAGACTGTATGATCTGTGAATTATGTGCCCAGAAGACTGTTATTTTTTAATGGTGAAAAGTATTTGTAGTCTCAGAATCTCACAGAGGCAGTTCTATTCTGTCCTATAGAATCCCTGTGAGTTTTGTTTGAGTAACGATCTTTCAAAATTTAACGGTCCTAATTGTGTGGATGTTTAGCACGTTTAGACTTTGTTTTTTTGTTTGCTTGTTTTTGGTTATGATCTCTTCGAACTGGGGCTTAGTCTGTTGAGATTATCTTTAGTTTGCTTCTTCCGTCCTTATCATTGAGCATCACAAGAATGACAAAAGTCAAACAGGAAAAAGGTCCTCTCTTGTGTCCACACTTTTCAGGTAAACAAGCTTAAAGCCTTCTGTAGAGTGAGTTTCGCCATGATATGACAACAGCGCGAGGAATAAAAGATGCCAGGTGACTAGAAGGTGCCGGAATCAATGTTGGACGCAGTGTGCTTCTGCGTAGTTTCTGGTCTATATACCTTGTAACTACATATGCTTCCCTTGGCCTGATTCTAGGCATGTTCTCATGTGCTCACATGTGTCTGTGGAAAAGGAAACAGCTACATCAGAATGATCTGCTTCTCTCCTTTCTAATTCCAGAAATAGCCGGAAACATGGTAAGACTTGCAGAAAGAGCCAAAGGGGCAGTGTTTTCACAGAAGCCCAACTATGAACCTTATAAAAATACTGCGTAAGTAGATGCATCTCTCCTTTGTACATGATAAGCTGAGGTGCAGGCTGTCCAATACTTTGCTAAGAGTCACAGGTCTCGTGGAACATGGCCATGTGGTGTTTTTCTTTACATGCCAAACCAGCTGTGGAACAAATGATCAGTCTGCACTCTTGTTTTCCTCCTCCTTCAAGCCCTCTCCCCTGTTTCCTGGCTTTACTGATCAAGCCTATAATTCGCTTTGCCGAAACTGGCTGCCAGCCAGACCTGGGATCCTGTTTACCAATGAAATTCCTTTGTATTCACACATCTCCTTACTGATGTGTTAGTGAGGAAACTTTATAGACGTGTCCTGCATGTAAGTAGAGAATCCTGAAACAAGGTGTCTTTGAATATCTTTTTCACTGCCACCGCCCCACCCCCACCCCGTCCTCCTCTCTATCCTCCAAGGAATGTTAATTGAGACAGTTGACCTTCTTAAGGCCACCATTTATATTTCACTTCCTTACCACGGACACGTGCAGTTTCCTCATTTCAGTCTGTCTTGCAGTGTGCACTAGAGAACAACAGCTCATGGGAGGGGCTTAGAGATAAGCCTACATGCAGGTACCTTCTTTCCTTAAACCTTTAGTCACTAAAACCTTTAAACCTTTAGTGGCAAACGGGCTGGAACTTCCTGGCTGGGGCTCCATTAAGCTGTCAAGTGAAGAGGCCTCCTACATGAAAGTTTCATTATGCCCTGCCTGAGAAACTCATAAAAGCCTTGCTTTCCCTTGGTTTGCTCTGGTATTTCTTTCTTTCTCATGTTAAAAGCACGTGTGTGTGTGTGTGTGTGTGTGTGTGTGTGTGTGTGTGTCTAAAATGCTGGTGCTGTCACTTTTCCCTTCTTACCTTTACCTTGTGGACATGTGATTATGTGATAATTTATCCAGATTCAGCACTTCCATCCAAGTTCAAACCCAACAGTGGCTCCCTTGGAGAAAGATGAAGCTGTCTGCTTATGGAAAGATTTACAGTCTTGGGAAACCTAAGGAGCAGTTCTACTTTCTCCTATAGAGTTCCAATCAGAAAGAATTGACTTGATAACATTGGATTTTGGTATGTAAATGTTGGCTCTGACATCTGTCATCCTATTCATTGCAGCACCTTGTCGAAGTATACCTAGTAAGATTTCAATGACTGAATATAGCCAGTTTGTAGTACACAAAAGAGAATGCTTGTCATAGGAATGGTAAGAGTGGTGTTGGGGAGAGATTGTGGGGCACCCCTATTCTCAAGGTTTAAAACATTCTGTCCATATCATTAGAAATTTTGTATACCCATGTGCTCTTACTATTAGTCCTCGGAGTGGTATAAAGTATTAATTGCCTTGAAAGTTTACGTGGTTTGAATTCACCAAGACATGCCTCAGAAGAAAGATCTGGTGATCTGCTTCTGAAAAACTGGCCATTGAAAACCCCGCGGTGCATAGTTCTCCTCTGCCAGACAGGGTCACCATGAACCGGACTAGACTCGATCCCTACTGTTTGCCGTACATGGACTACATAGCAAATATGATCTAAGTATCATCCCTTCTCTATTTGTACTGTGAAGTTTATTCTCTTAGATACTTAATTAAATGTTAGTTTTCATGCTAACACACAGGCAGGCCGCCTTTTAAACAAAGATTGCGAGGCTTGTCTATGTTCACATTGGCATAAAACAGTCTTGATGCAGTTATAGCAAACGGCACAGACTGGTGATTATGCGCTCAGGCGCTCCTTAGCCAGAATACTGACTCCTCCAGGAATTAGTCAGAGCTCTACTCCCTCTGGACAAAGAGGAGTCAAATTGGGATCACCCAGGAGCTCTAAATAGCATTGCAACAAGATGACTCAAGGAGAGCTCAGTGAGTTCTGGAGCCAGCTTTTGAGATGTGGGCATTGAGGCTGTCTCTGGTCCTGCTTTGTGAGCTGGGGAAGTCGTCTACTGCACTGCACTTTGTTGGCTGCAGTTCAAATGTTCATGGTGGCAGCATGATAGCGCTCTCTTTTAATGGGCAGAGAACAGAGACCAATCAAATATTACTGAGCATGTTTGGAACTTGCTGAGCAGGAATGGTCCAAAAGAGTGGGGGAAGAAAAAGACAATGCTGTACCCTATTTTACTGTAGCTCCTAGTGGGCAATAGTGTAGTGGGCATGGAAATGGATTGTTTGGGTTGACATGTGGTACTGGGGGATATAGAAGGACTTCTGCAATTTAGGATAAAGTCTTCATTTATTAGAGATGACTGTTGTCTGAAGAGCTATATATATATATATTTTTAAACCAGACCAAAAAAAATGCTGTGCTACTGCCAGCCAATTGTTAAATAAATACACCTGCCCTACTGGAGAATGAAGCCAATCTGGATGGATTGCCAGGTTTCTGACTAATTAATTAATCACATGATAGCATGACAGAGCTAACAGGGAAGAAATCATGGCTGAATAGGAAGACAGATGATTGGCTGTGTCTACATCGACAACCCAACAAACTAAAGCATTTGTTTTGCAAGTAATAAGCTTAATTGGTACTAATTTAGTTGCCCAAATGTTTGCTTCCAAAGAAGAAATGAACATCACTGAGTTATGTTTCAGAAATATAATGATTCCATTTATTGTAGCTAGACATACATCTTTTTATTCTTGAGCTTTGAAATGGCCAGATATTTTCACATTCCTGCTTGACTTTTAGTTGGAAAAGATTCCTGTTGAAACCAATCACACAACACTTGGCCCGTTTGAAATGGAAATAAGAGTGGGATTGCAGCTGGCTATGGTGAAGGGGGTTTCACTCTCTGTTCTGAATATTTCTTTCACGTTGTACTTTTTCCAATGAGTGAGTGCTATATTTAAAATTCACCTAAAGATATATCTATGAGGGGGCTTCAAAAAATTCTTGGAAAAAAGGAATCAAAAGATAATAGAAAATTTCCATGAACTTTTTGAAACTACCTTGTACATAAATGGAAAGAGTAATAAGATGGTTATTGCCTTTACTAGAGTTTGCTTTCTGTAATGTAAGCAGATTATTTTTATCACATGGTTTATTCAATCTGGGTCATTATATTTATTGTAGATCTCATTTATATGCATACATACACACACACACTCATTTAAAGTGACTTGGCATCAATAAGTGGAATCATTAACAGCAAGGGATTTGGAATCTGACAGACCTAAGTTCATATTTTACCTCTTCATTTATGATGTGGCCTTGGGAAAGTTACTCAACCTCATTCATAAAATGAAGATACCTGCTTTGAAGGATTGCTGAGAGAATTATATATGACAGTATGCAAATGTTAAGCATGCCTAGTATAAAAAGTGTACAATTAATATAGCTATTATTTGTGATTACTTGCATAGTGCTTTAAACTTTCTTAAATTCTTCTAATGCTATTTTATTAAAAATCTTCTACTATTTTATCTTCAAAAAAGGCAAAATACAAGAAAAAAAATTTAACAATGTCAGCACATCTTCCTAATGAAGGGATCATCATATGATGCTAGTCTTTCCTGTTGCCAATTTTGTCCAAAGAGATATTGGCCTTTGTACTCAACAGTTATCCAATTGTACCCATTAATTTAGAAAATGATGACCACTGAGTTCACTTGTCATTAACCGGAATACAGGTCTGACATAAAACTGTCATTTAGGTGTTTTGATGTTTCTGAAGAAGGTGAAAATCAATTACAATCAGGATGTTTTATTCATTTATAAAGAGAGGACTCAAATCCAGCCTCAATAGTAGATACTTAGAGGGTCTTTGTGAGAAAGTAGGTATAGGATTATTATTTTTTTAATTTTAAATCATTATATTGGGGGCTCTTATAGATATTATAAGAATCAATAAATCAATTATATCAAGCAATCTTGTACATATGTTGCCATTGTCACTTTCAAAACATTATCTTTCTACTTGAGCCCTTATTATCAGCTTCTCTTTTTTCCCTCACTCCCCCACCCTCCCACCCTCATGAACCCTTGATAAATTAAAAATTATCATTATTTTTCATATCTTACACTGTCTGCTGTATCCCTTCACCCACATTTCTGTTGCTCACCCCCCTAGGCAGGGGCCAGGAAAGGTACAAACCCATCATTGTTATCAGTTCCCCTTTCTCCCCCTCCTCAGCCCCCACCCCCCCACCCCTCACTCTACCTTCATGATGTCACTACTGCCATTACTGTTTCAGAGGGGTTTATCTGTCCTGGCTTCTGTATGTCAAAAGCGCTTATCTGTACCAATATACATACTCTATTCTAGCAGAATTTGTGAGGTAAAACTGTGGTCATGATAATGGGGGAAGGAAGCATTAAAGAACCAGAGGAATGGTGTGTGTTTTGTTGGTGCTAAATTACACCCTGAATGAATCATCCTTTCTGTGTGACCCTTCTGTGAGGGGAATACAACTCTCTGCAGACAGGCTTTGAGTCTCCACTCTGACCCCTCTGCTTCACATAGATATAATTGATTGTTTTCAATCTTTTGATACCTGATTCTTTCGACAGCTTGTAATCACACAGACTGGTGTGCTTCATCCAGGTGGGCTTTGTTGCTTCTCAGCTAGATGGCCACTTGTTTAACTTCAAGCCTTTAAGATCCCAGGCACTATATTTTTTAATAGCCAGGCACCATCAGTTTTCATCAGCTCTTATGCACCCATTTTGTCCTCAGCAATCCTTTCAGGAAGGTGAGTATCACACAGTGCCAGGCTATTAGAACAAAGTGTTCTTGTGTTGAGGGCAGACTTAATTAGAGGCCCAAAATATGTCTGCTATCTTACCAGGTCAGCAGCTGGAGCAAGGCAGAGCTACAAAGCCCCTGAGGAGCCCCCAAAGGGGCTCTCCAGGCCGGGAGGGTCAGCTCCTGGACAGTCATGAAGGCCAGCAAGATTTCTGTATATTTCTTTTCTCTCTCTCTTTTTTTTAATATTTATTTTTTTCTGATTTATTTACTATTAACATTTTTTGAAATTAAAAAAAAATCACGATTTATTTATTTATTTATAAATCATTTCATTGGAAGTTTGTGCAACTCTTAATCACAATCCATCCATTGTGTCCAGCACATTTGTTGCCATCATCATTCTCAAAACATTTTCTTTCTACTTGAGCCCTTCATATCAGTTCCTCATTCCCCGCCTCCCTCCCCCAACCTTCCTCTCTCATGAATGCTTGATAATTTATAAATTATTATTTTTTTCATGTCTCCCTTCACCCATATTCTGTTGTCCATCCCCCCGGGAAGAGGATATAGATAGGTCATTGTGATAAGTTCCCCCTTTCTCCCCTCAACCATCCCTTCCCCTCCTGGTATGGCTACTCTCAGTATTGTTCCTTAGGGTTTATCTGCCCTGAATTCCCTGTGTTTCCAGTTCTTATCTGTACTGGTGTACATGCTCTGGTCTAGCCAGAGCTGTAAGGTAGAAGTGGGGTCAGGAACTGCAATTTTTATTGAGTTTTCAGCTCCTTTTCTCTCTCTTTTTATAAATCATTTAATTGGGGGCTCTTACAGCTCTTATAACAATCCATATATCAACTGTATCAAGCACATTTGTACATATGTTGCCACCACCCTTTTCTAAATGTTTTGTTCTACTTGAGCTCTTGGTACCAGCTCCTCTTTGTCCCTTCACTCTTCCCCTCCCCCTCTTGTGAATCCTTGATAAATTATCATTATTTTCATATCTTACACCATCTGATGTTTCCCTCCACTCACATTTATGTTCATCCCCCTGGGGGGTGTATTATACATCAATCATTACGATTGGTTCCCCTTTCTAATGAATAAGTTGGTGCTCAGTACATGGTGGCTAGTTAAATGACACACTGCCTCAGGTGTATGAGCACACCCGTGTCATGCAAACCCTTTATTACCATTATTTCAAAACTTTAAAAAAATCATTTTATTGGGGGCTCGTACAGCTCTTATCACAATCCATCCATCCATCCATCCATTGTGTCAAGCACTTTTGTACATTTGTTTCCCTCATCATTCTCAAAACATGTGCTTTCTACTTGAGCCCTTCGTATCAGCTCCTCATTTCTCCCCTTCATCTCCGCTCCTCCATCCCCATGAATCCTTGATAATTTACAAATTATTATTATTTTGTCATATCTTACATCATTTGATGTCTCCCTTCACCCACTTCTCCGTTGTCTGTCCCCCAGGGAGGAGGTAATATGTAGATACTTGTAATCCGCTCCCCCTTTCTAACCCACCTGCCCTCCACCCTCCCCGTATACCACTCTCACAACTGGTCCTGAGGGATTCATCTGTGCTGGATTCCCTGTGTTTCCAGTTCCTATCTGTACCGGTGTACATCCTACGGTCCAGCCAGATTTGTAAGGTAGAATTAGGATCATGATAGTGGTGAGGAGGAAGCATTCAAGAACTAGAGGAAAATTGTATGTTTCATCATTGCTACACTGCACCCTGACTGGCTCATCTCCTCCCTCGCGGACCTTCTGCAAGGGGATGCCCAGTTGCCCACAGATGGGCCCTAAGACCTCACTCTGCACTTCCCTTCATTCACAATGATTTTTTTTGTCTTTGATGCCTGATCCCTGATCCCTACAATGCCTCATGATCTCACAGGCTGGTGTGCTTCCTCCAAGTGGGCTTTGTTGTTTCTCAACTAAACAGATGGCTGCCTGTTAATCTTCAAGCCTTTAAGACCCCAGGCACTATATCTTTTGATATCTGGGCACCATCAGCTTTCTTCACCGCATTTGCTTATGCACCCACTTTGTCTTCAGCGATTGTGTAGGGACAGGTTGGTGTGCTTCTTCCATGTGGGTTTTGTTGTTTCTCAGTTAGATGGCCACTTGTTTATCTTCAGGGTTTTAAGACCCCAGATGTGGGGGAAATAGGTCTATGTGCATATATTTATAGGTTTAGTAGTAGGGTAGCAGATGGACATTTGGCCTCCACTCACATACTCCCTCAATACAAGAATACTTTGCTCAACTAAAGGACATACCCACCTTCCTGACATGATCGCTGAAGACAAATGTGTGCATAAGCAAATGTGATGGAGAAAGCTGATGGTCCCCGGCTATCAAAAGTTATAGCACCTGGGGTCTTAAAGGCTTAAAGGTAAACAAGTGGCCATCTAGCTGAGAAGCAACAAAGCCCACAGGGAAGAAGCATACCAGTCTGTGTGATTATGAGGCGCTGAGGGGATCAGTTATCTGGCACCAAAGAACAAAAAATCATATCATTGTGAATAAGGTGGAGTGTGGGATGGGAACACAATGCCCATCTGTAGACAGCTGGATATCCCTTGCAGAGGGGTAGTTAGGAGGAGACAAATCACTCAGGGTGCAGTATGGTATCGATGAAACACACAACTTTCCTCTAGTTCTTAAATGCTTCCCCCCCCCCCCACACACCACGATCATGATTCCAATTCTACATTACAAACCTGGCTAAATCAGAGGATGTACAGTGGTGCAGATAGGAACTGGAAACACAGGGAATCCAGGACAGATGAACCCCTCAGAACCAATTGTGGGAGTGGCAATACCGGGAGAGTGGTGGGAAGGTGAGTTAGAAAGGGGGAACCGATTGCAAGTATCTACATATAACTTCCTCCCTGGGAGATGGACAACAGCAAAGTGGGTGAAGGAGACGTCAGGCAGTATAAGATATGATAAAATAATAATAATTTATAAATTATCAAGGGTTCATGAGGGAGCATGGAGCGGGGAGGGAAAAAGAAAAATGAGGAGCATATTCCAAGATCCCAAGTGGAAAGCTAATGTTTTGACAATGATGAGGGCAAGGAATGTACAAATGTGCTTTACACAATTGATGTCTGTATGGATTGTGATGAGTTGTATGAGCCCCCAATAAAATGATTTTTTTAAAAAAAGACCCCAGTTCTATATCTTTTGATAGCTGGGCACCATCAGTTTTCTTCACCACATTTGCTTGTGCACCTGTTGTCTTCAGTGATCCTGCCAGGAAGGAGAGCATCTCAGATTGCCGAATTGTTAGAACAAAGTGTTCTTGTGTTGAGGGAGTACTTGAGTAGGGGCTCACTGTCCATCTGTTTCCTTAATACTAAACCTATAAATATATGTACATTGATCTATTTCCCCCTCGTCGTATATAAATATATTTACATGTGTATATACCTGCATTTAGATCTCTATAAATACCCTTTGCCTCCTAGTTCTTACCCCTATTTCTTTGTACTTTCCTCTTCAGTTTGAGCTGTCACAGTCGGTGTACCTACCTATGTAGGATAGGCATGGGGGCATGCCCGAGGAGAGAGCAGCCAGACCAAAGGTCCCAGGGAAACTTGGGAGGTGAGGGTTGCGGGGGAAGGGTGCAGTGAGCAAGCTGCACCATGGACAGGGGAACAACTGGGGTGTTGGAGTCAATAACAAGGAGGAGATAGGCATCTGAGGCAGGGGGTGGGGGAGTCTGAGCAACAGCAAACTAGCTAAGAGCGAAGTGACAGTGGGGCAGGAGGAAGATAAAAGGAAACAGAGGAAGGATCTAGGAAGCAAAGCAACGGATAGAGGTATAAGCATAGCGGTGTGCATATTAATCAACCAAAAATAGAGGTATTGGTCCATGTACACATATTTAATGGCAATAAACTGAGGTAGGGGTTGGACTTCGGGCCTCTGCTCATACCCTCCCTCAATACAAAAAAGCTTTGTTCTAACCAATCGACAGTCTGAGATGTTCCGCCTCCTGACACAATTGCTGAAGACAACACAGGTGGATAAAAAAATGTGTTGAAGAAGGAAGATGGTGCCTTTCTATTAAAATATGCAGTCTCTGGGGTTTTAAAGGCTTGAAGTTACACAAGCCAGCATTCAGCAGTGAAGCAACAAGTCCACATAGAAGAAGCACACTGCTGGTGCGATCATGAGGAGTCATAAGGACCAGGTAATAGGCATCAGCAGCCACATAACAAACAAAAATATATTGTTGAGAACAAGGGGGGATGGAGCAGAGATGCAAAGCACATCTGTAGACAGGGAACAATCTTCTCACAGAGGGGCCATAGGGAAGGGTTGAGTTACCAGTATGCAGTGAAGCATCAATGAAACACACTATATTCCTCTGGCTCCTTGAGGCTTCCTCACCCCCCACTACCATGAACCCAGTGCTGCTTCTCAATTCCGACTAGACCAGAGCACGTACACAGGTATAGATAAGAGATGGGAGCTCGTGACACACAGAATCCAGGAACAAGAGTGGGAATAGTGATACCAGAAGGATAGAGGGAAGAGGGGGAGAGGAAGGGAGAAAGGGGGAACTGATCACAATGATTGACACATAACCATACACCCCTCTGCAGGGGGAAGAACAACAAAAAACATGTGGGCAAGGAGACAGCAGTCGGTGGGAGAGATGAAAATAATAACAATGTACAATCTATCAGGGGTTATAAGGGTGGGGGGGTGGAGGGGGAAAAATGAACTGATACCAAGGGCTCAATAGAAAGTATAAATGTCTAGAAAAGAATGAAGGCAACATATGTACAAACATGCCTGATTCATTCGATGTATGGATTGTGATGAGTTGTATGAGCCCCCAATAAAATGATTTAAAAATAATACATCTGCTACCTTAAGTCTTTAACATATAAATATATATACATAGACAAATACCTTTAT
The DNA here is from genome assembly GCF_000313985.2 of Echinops telfairi. NCBI lineage: Eukaryota > Metazoa > Chordata > Mammalia > Afrosoricida > Tenrecidae > Echinops > Echinops telfairi. The sequence continues at coordinate 17,583,025 of NW_022111327.1, read as the reverse complement.
CCTTATATATTTACATATGTACATGCTTATATTTATCTCTCTCTTTATAGCTTTTGCTTCTTTGTTCTTTCCTCAATTATTTTTCCTTTCCTCCTGCCCACTATCATGTGCACCTTTCATTTGGCTCTCAGTAATTCCTCTTGGTTACATTATGGTTGATCAAACCCCAACCCACCAGGCATTTTATACCCTCCTTGCCATCAATTTTAGATTCCTTGTTGTTCCCTTGTCCCTGAGTTTGTTGGCTTCCTGCTCCCTTTCACCCGTCTCCTCCTTTCCCATATCCCACCCCCACCTCCCCTGGAACCATTGGTCCCTTAGTTTACTCTGTGGGATTGCTTATCCTGCCTATCTTATATAAATATACATTTAAATAATAAATAAAAAATTAAATAGTAATAAAGGGGGAAAATGCCTACATGTAGTTCCAGGTATATCGGCTGACTTTTATGAATGTCTTCCAACCAGGTCTGATGAGGTGCCAAGTACTGCCCTGGAGTCAGAAGTCTATTTTTGGGATTCTTCGGGGACTTTGTGGCTTTGCTCCCTTCGCTGTTCTGTTGTGCTCCCTTCATGGTTCGCCCTGTTGTGTGTATCTGTGTGATGGTGGTGGGGAGGGGGGCTGTGTTAGACGGGACCAATTTCTCGCACTGTGTCTCCCGTGTTGTCTCCAATTGTGCTGTGGGCTGGTGAGGGGGATGTCATGTCTCACTTCGAGGCCCTCTGGTCCTCTTTGTGCAGTGGCTGCTCTGAGCAGGAATGTCATCCTCAAGGCTTGATGGACCAGGATGATGCCCACTATTTCTCTATCTCTTTCCCTCTTAGTTTGCCCCCATGTGGTCAGGACAGATCGGCTACTGTCCCTAGCAGATATCTTCAGGGCTGTCCTCTGTGGCACATTCTTCTAGGGAGGAGGTATAAGGATTATTTTAAGCGATATCCACAGCAACCCATAATCCAGATTGAACAGGCCGTGTGAAACAAAATTGCTCTGCTAACATTACAGAGAACATACTTCAGAAAAGGCAGGCGCTATCTTTTTATTCTCGCTGTTTATGAACATAGGTTTTATGTGCTTAATCTTTTTCATTTCTTTCCTTTAAGAAGCTTTTCTTCTTACATACCCTTTAGGGATTTCCCTTATGAGAAAGGACTTGGCTTAGACGGGCAGTTCTCTATAAATCAAGCAGATGACTTGTTGTAGCAGGTTTCTGGGCCCCATCCCCAAAGTTTCTGATTCAGGAGGGAACTGTTAACAAGTTCCCAAGTGATGCTATAGTTCCCAGGGACTATACTTGGAGATACTTCCCAGGGACTATACTTGGAGAATTCTTGGTTTGAATAAGGAAAAGGCCACAGAAACTTGACATTTCTGGCTGGTTTAAAACAATGAATCTAATATTTCTTCAATCGTAGTTTAGAGTGTGTGTTTCCACTCTGCCTCAGGCTAGGAACAAAAGAGATCTGGTTCTTCTGCCTCCCTTTTCTTGTGTCCACTTGGCTGGATTGGTAAACACATCTATATTCCTCTATATGTGTTTTATAGGACCCTGGGTAGCACAAATAATTTATATGAGACAGACAGCTAGCCTAAAGTTTGGTGATATGAACCCACTCATTGGGACTACAGAACAAGCTCTACTTCATAACACACGTGATCTCAGTGAGTTAGAATTGCCTTAATAGAATTAAAAATTTTTTTGCCTGATTTATTTTATGAAATTTTCTTTCTTCTTTATTTTTATATAAAGGCTCTCATGTCTCTGCCTCCCAGAATGCCTCCATGAACATTTCAGTGAAACGTCATGGGGCAGTTGGCTTATGGACTTTGAAATATGAGGGGGTACAGTCCCCACCCATCCCCCCAAAAAACCTGGAAAATGCTCCACTGGGCACAGTTTTGGTAGTATGCATATTTCCCACTAGGTGAGCATCCAAGAAGTCTCTCTGAGTTAGTGCACCCAGTAGCATAGCCTGGGAAGGTTCTCTCTGATCACAGTGAATTTTTTTGTTAAAGTAATTTGATCAAACCTAGTTTTTTTGTGATGGCCGATTTAAGAAAAGAGTGTGAGGCTGTGAAATTTTGTTTCCTGCTCGGGAAAAATGCCATAGAAACGGTTGTGATATTGAACACTGCTTATAAGGACAGTGCTATGGGAAAAAACCTCAAGCGTACCAGTTGTTTTCTCATTTCATACCTTGCTTTGAATGAACAGCTCCGAAGCAACCCAGACTTGTTTCTCAAGGTCATTACTGGTGATGAGACATGGTGCTATTCTTACGACCCCAAAGCAAACATCAATCAAGCCAGTGAAAGAGGCCATTGTCACCTTGCTCAAAAAAGCTCATCAAATGAAATAAAAGATTAGGGTAATTGTATGGGGATTGCATTAAACTTATATAGTGCCTTTGACAGAACTGACATCTTGACTATATTGAGTCTTCCGATCCACAAGCATGGGATATTCTTCCATTTGTTGAGGTCACTCTTGGTTTCTTGTTATAGTGTTCTGTAGTTTTCCCCATATAGGTCTTTTGTTCTTTTAGTTAGGTATATCCCTAGATATTTCAATTTGTGTTTGGCTATTGTGAAGGGTACCACCTTTTTTTATCTCCTCTTCTGTGGTCTTATCCGAAGTGTATAGCAGTCTGATGGACTTCTGTTTGTTGATCTTGTATCCTGCCACTCTGCCAAATTCCTCTATTGACTCCAGTACTCCCTTTGTGGAGCTTTTGGGATTTTCCATATATAAAATCATATCAACTGTAAATAATTATAGTTTCACCTCTTCCTTCCCCACATGAATACCTTTGATGTCTTTTCTTTGCCTATTGCTGTTAGCTAAAACCTCCAGCACGATATTAAATAAGAGTGGGGACAAGGAGCATCCTTGTCTGGTCCCCTTTTTCAGTGGGATTGTGTTAGTTTTTTCTCCATTGACTACCACTTTGGCTGCTGGTTTTTCATACATACCTTGTATTGTCTTGAGGAACTTTCCTTCCATTCCTATCTTCTCATGTGTCTTAAACAGGAATTGGTGCTGGATGTGGTCGAATGCTTTTTCTGCATCTATCGATATTCTGGAAGTTTGTGTAGGATTGGTGTTAATTCTTCCCTAAATGCTTGGTAGAATTCTCCAGTGAAGCCATTTGGTCCAGGTATTTTTTTTGTTGATAATCCCTTGATAACCTTGATTGTTTCTTCTATTGCTATGGGTCTGTTGAGATTCTTGACATCCTTTGGGGACAGTCTAGTGAGGTATTGTTTTTCCAAGAATTTGTCCATGTCTTCCAAGTTGTTGAATTCATTGGAGTACAATTTTTTGTAGTACTGTGTAATTATCCTTTTGATTTCATTAGGGTCTGTTATAATGTCCCCCTTTTCATCCCTCATTCTTACTATTGAAATTTGTTCCCTCCTTTATCTGGTTAGGTGTGTAGGTACAGCCACTATAGAAATCAATCTGGTGATATATAAACAGATGGAAATCGAGTTACCATACGACCCAGCAATCTCCCTACTTGGCATATACCCAGAAGAGCCAAGAAACAAACCAAAGCCAGACATCTTTGCTCCAATGTTCATTGCGGCACAGTTCACAATTGCAAGGAGTTGGAAACAACCCAAATTTCCATCAACTGAAGAGTGGATTAAAAAGCTGTGGTACATGCATACAATGAAGTACTACGCATAGCTAAAAAGCAGTGATGAATGAATGAAGCACATCGCTCCACGGGAAGAACTGTAGGAAATCATGCTAAGTGAAGTAAGCCAAGCACAAAAGGACAAGTACAACATGCCTCCGCTGAGGTAAGCTTAAAAAAAATTCAAAAGGGGCATAGGGGAAAAGCTACTGGGGTGAGGACCAGGCAGTATGATAGGGACCAGACCAAATACAGGGATATAAATGGTAGCTAACTAAAAAGGAGGTGGGGAAAGGGAAAAAAATAAATAAATAATAAAGAAATGGGTAGCGGGGGCACAGGGCACTAACTCACCCAAGGAGATGGCATTGTTTATATCTTCACAGGGAAAGAGGGACCAGACTTCAACCCAGTGCTCCAAGATGTGAATGCAATAGGCCGGCGTGGAGTAGGGAACCAATTTATTTTAGTGGACAGCACTGAATCTGCAGCTCGGAGAGAGGGACATATCTGATCGGAGCACATGGGAGCAGATGAAGGGGGAGGAGGAGACAGTGGAGCACATTCTTGCCCACCAGGCCTTGAAGACGATGTTCCCACTCAGAGCAGCCAGTTCATAGAGAAGACCACATGGCTGGCCCCACTATGAGACATGGCATCCCTCACTGACCTATAGCCCTACAGGGAGACACAGTGTAGGAATTGCGCCCGATCTGATCCCGCCACAACCAGGTAAAACAAAAAGGGGGTGCAACATAACAGCAAGGGAATGGAGCAGCATGGTCCCCAGAGAATGTCTAATGTGGACTTTGGGGCCAGGGCTTGGTGCCCCAACAAACTGGACTGGAAAACACTCCT
>NW_022111327.1:17555974-17577091 GCF_000313985.2 Echinops telfairi | reverse complement strand
TATGTATGGATTGTGATAAGAGTTGTATGAGCCCCTAATAAAATGATGTAAAAAAATAAATAAATAAATGAAATCAAAGATCAAATAGATGATCATTTGCTCTATAACTCCTGGAATCACAAAAGTGTCTATAGTTAAATGTTGTTATTGTTAATCAAACATTATTTTATTTTAAAATATTGCTAAATTTATTTTAACATATTATTATTTTCAGCTAATGGAGCCTGAAAGCACTTTGCATTGTATTCTCAATTGTATGATGCAGACTGTAAATTTCTTAGAAGCTCAGATATGGGGAGAGATGGTACAAGCTGATTTAGTTTGGATAGGCTTTCCAGGGAATTTAAGCCTTGAATAGTAATTAGACTGGGGAGAAGAGAAGGTATTAGCTTATATTAGTAGTTCTAGTAATGGTGATGGTATTAGTGGTAGTGGTAGTAGTAGTTGTTGTTGTAGTAGCCATGTTGTTGCTGGTTCTGATTCATAGTGACCCTACGTACAACAGAAGGAATTAATACACTGCCCAGTCCTGAGTAAGCCTCACAATTGTTATGTTTGAGCCCACTGTTGCACCATGGTGTCAATCCATCTTGCCAAGGGTCTTCCTCTAGTTTCATGGCCCTGTGCTTTACCAAGCCTGATGTCGTTTCCCAGGAACTGATTCTCCTGATAACAAGTCCAACGTAATTCAGGTAATCTAGCCATCCTTCCTTCTAAAAAACGTTCTGACTGTACCCCTTCCAAGACAGATTTGTTTTTTCTATTGGCACTCATAAACAAAACTCCCAACCAAATTCACTGCCATCCACTGGATGCCGACTCACAATTACCTTATGAGACAGGGTAGAATTGCCTCTGTGGATGTCTGAGTCTATAACTCTTTACTGCCATTGAGAACCCTGTCTCTCTCCTTCGGCAGTCATAGCAATAGCTAAAAGTAGATGGGTTGAGCACACAAATAACAATAACTCTATATATGTATATATATATATATATATATATATATACATACATATATCCCCATCACTCCTTAAAGATACAAACTTTTCACATGTTGGTATACCAATTCCTAGTCTTTGGGGCTCTGTACATATTTGATATGTGCATAGTATCCCATATTAAACATTTAAATACTATTTGTTGAACAGGTGAATGAAGGAATGCATTTTCAAAAACATAATGGCATGGTGAATGAAATTATAATCCATTTATCAGTTCAGATAAAATTTATTTTACTCTCTACTATGTGTCTGCAACTGTGCTAGGTGCTAGGGGTATAGTATAAGTAGATTAGATAAAGTTCATGAATCTCATGGAATTTTCATTTTAGTAGGGGATGACAGACAGTCAATAAAAGCATGTAGAAATATGCCAACTAATGGTATATTCAATGAAAGATATTAAATCAGAATAATGAAATACAAGTTGACAGAGATGGGTTGTAGTTCATATATCCACCATATAAGAAAGCCTCTATGACAGGGGTCCTCAAAGTTTTTTAAAACAGGGGGCCAGTTCACTGTCCCTCAGACCACTGGAAAGCCAGACTATAGTTTAAAAAAAAACTATGAACAAATTCCTATGCACACTGCACATATCTTGTTTTGAAGTAAAAAACAAAACAAAATGGGAACAAATGCAATATTTAAAATGAAGAACAAGTAAAGTTAAATCAACAAACTTACCAGTATTTCAATGGGAACTATGGGCCTGCTTTTTGCTAACGAGATAGATGGCCAACGTCCGGTTCCATATTTGTCACTGCTAGTCGTAACAAGCGATGCAAGTGTGCATCAGTTAGTCAAGATCTGTTGGAGATTTCAGATGTTTCATTCTGGAAAAAGTCTGTTCACAGACATAAGTGCTGCCACAGATGGTTGCCATTTTGAGTGCATGGTTCCTGAGGTTAGGATCGGTCTCAGAGGGGAGAGATGCGTAGAACTGAGGAAGGCTGCTTGACTTGAATGCGTCTTTCAGAGAGTCACAATTCTGCAGTTCAGCCAGTTCCATTTGGTAAATTGTATCCACATTTTCAATGTCAATAGAAAATGGGAAAAGTTGTATGTCCTGTTCATGGAGATGAAGCTCTTTAAATCTAAATTGCAACTCCTTTTGCAACTCTTCCAGTGAATCCACACATGTTTTGTTTGGGAATGCAACCAATAGTTTTTCTGCTAACAGATTTTGAGTTGTGGGGAAATGGCAGAAATTTTCCTCCTTCACTTGTTTGATGAGGAGGCATCATTTTACTTTAAATGCTTTCACATGTGATTGCATCTCACAGATGAGCGTCCCCTTTCCTTGAAGTTGCACATTGAAACTGTTGAGTAGCTTTGTTTCATCTGTCAGAAAGGCAAGGTGTCATTTCCATTCTGCATTGAGCTCTGGTACTTCTTTGTGTTTTGAAAGCAGAAAAGCTGTAATCTGTGGAAGTAAGTCATAGAAATGTTTCAAAACTCTCCCTCGACTCAGCCCAATGGACTTCTGTGTGGTACAGAACATCTTTATAGGCAACATTTAGCTGAGACAGAAATTCCTGAAATTGTGGTTTAGTGTTTTAGCTCTAATGAAGTTAACACAAGACACCACAATTTTCACAATAGAGTCCCACTTCAGTGATTTACTATACAGTGCTTATTGGTGGATGAGGCAGTGTATGGCTTTTGGATGAGAATGGTTACGTTTGTCCATCTCTTGGTTAATGCAAGCAATTACTCCTTTCTTAGACCCCACCATGCTAGGAGCACCATCAGTTTTCACATTGACTAGTTTAGGCCAGTCCAGCTCCAAACCATTCACAGTTTGGCAAACCTTTTCATAGATATCCTCTCCTGTAGTTGTTCCTTTGAGGCTTTGCAGTGCAGCAAGCTCTTCTGTGACTTTGAAATAGTCATTCGTCCCATGAATGAAAATTAGAAGTTGTGCAGAATCACGAACATCATTACTTTCGTCGAGTGCCAAAGAAAAACAGTGAAGTTTTTTTGCGGAGTTTTGCAAATGCTGATGCAAATTGTCTCCCATTTCTTCAATCCTTCATGTAATTGTAGATCCTGAAAGACCCACTGTACTAAATAAATTGGCCTTCTCTGGACATATCTCTTTGGCAACAGAAAGAAGGCATTCTTTAACAAATTCTCCCTCCACAAGTGGTCTGCCAGTGCACGTTATTAGCTTGGCAACTTGAAAACTTGCTCCCAGTGATGAAATATTTAGCTGCTCCTGCTTCACAAAAGTATTTTGCTGAGTTGTCAATGTATTTTTCAGTTTTCATATTTTATCTTTTCTCCAACCAAACAATCATATTTATCTTTATGTTGAGTTTGATAGTGTCAACGCAAATTGTATTCTTTGAACACAGACACTATATTTTGGCATATCAAACACACAGCTTTTTCCTTGTACTGCATGAAAAAGTAATCATAATTCCACTATCCTTTGAATATCCTACACTCTGAGTCAATTTTTCTTTCTTAATATCATTGTTTCCTAGGGATTCCAAATTGCTATTAGTAAAATACATACATACATACATACATATATATATATACATATATATACAGCGCTACAAAACAATATGCCAGCAATAACTTTGCCCACACAGATACATATAGACTGCACTGCCCATTAATGCAGTCTGATCAGTGTCCATCAATGCAGCCTTGCCAGTCCACATCATTTCAGCCTCACCAGTGCCCACATTGGTGGAACTCTGCTTTTATCTCAGGCTTACACTGGTGCAGTGTGGGAACTGGCATGATTACAGAGCCAGTTCCTCCACCACCTTTCCAGTTCACACTACCCTGTGCGAACCGCTCTGCGATCTGTGAACTCACACAGGAATATGATCACATGGGTGAGTAGACCCATGCAATCAGATTCCACTGCAGGAAAAAAGAAGGCACGTATGCCCTTTTTCTTCTGAATCTAATGCGAGTTCAGCCATAGAAGCATATGGCTGAACTCGCACTGCTCAGAGATTGCAACAGTGTGAACCGGGGCTTATACAGCATACAACATACAACATCATACACAACTAAATAGCAATCAGAATATCAATGTACTTACTGTCAATTAAATTGGGTATCCTACTCCTCGGCTGTCTACAGAGCTGGATTAAGTTCCCATGGGGCCCTAGGCAGATTACCAGTTTGGGGCCCCCATGTGATAACACTGAGCACTGACCATTTGCATTAACACTGACTGCTGACAATTCGCATTAATACTGAGCGCTGACCATTTGCATTAACACTGAGCACTTACAGTTATCATTACCACTGAGCACTGACTATTTGCATTACCTCTGAGCATTGACAAATTGCATTACCTCTGAGCTCTGACTATTTGCGTTATCACTGTGATGCAACCCCCCTATAATCCATCCCCAATCAACTAACCAACTTAAAAAAAAGACCCCTACCTTCAGAAAAAAGGCCCCCCTTAACCGCGAAAAAGGGTCCTACTAACTACAAAATTAAAAAAAATAGACCTCCTAACTTAAAAAAAAATCCTATTTTGTTCTTACCTCAGTCCTCAGGCAGCAGCAGGCTCTGCACAGGCAAGCTGGTGACTCTTCTGATCACACCCAAGACTGTGGGCCCTGGACAAGTCGGCTGCTAAGCAGGACAAGCAGCGGCAGCAAAAACACCTGGTAGGCCAACTAAATGTCCTCGCATGTGGCCCACGGGCCGTAGTTTGAGGACCCCTGCTCTATGAATAAGTGACATTGAGTATAGACTTGAAGTGAAGGAGTGAGCTACGAGAACATCTTAGTGTCGTGTTACAGAAAGAGGACCCCAAGGTCTACTTAGCCTTATTGAAGAAGAGCGTACAGATCAGTGTGAAGGCATCATACTGAATGTAGAAATGGGTGACAGAAGATAAAACCCAAAACCAAACTCACTGTCATCGAGTCAATACTGACTTAGTGATCTTGTAAGACTGGGTAAAATTGCCCCTGTGAGTTTCTGAGATCGTAACTCTTTACAGGAATAGAAAGCCCCATCTTTCACCCAAGGAGTGACTGGTGGTTTTGAACTGCTGGCCTTGCAGTTAGCAGCCCAACATGTAACCAGCATAGACCCTTGTTGGGTGTCATAAGGACTTTAGATTTTCTAGCAAAATGAGATTTTTGCAATACTAAAAAACAAACAGAAAACCCCACAACATTTGAGTGATGGTTTGAATTGTTTGCACTTTCTTGTAATTTAGATGGTTTGATTTTGTGTACAGTTATTAATGCATTCAATTCTGGGAATTGACATCACCAATATCCTCTCAGGAAAGTTCTAGAAAAACTTTAACTTCTAGTTAGCCCAATAATCTGTTGGTGGGGAATGGAATAGTTACTATTTTCCCTAGATTTTTTAAAATTTAAACTTGCATAGTAAGAAAATGCACACTTTATTCTCAGATACAGGAAGTGGAAGATTATTTTGAAGAATTCTGAAGACAATTAGTAATGTTGAGTATTGTTTTTCAGGGTGTGTAAAACAGGCAGACTCTAGGTGGCTAAAAATGTGATTGTTTCGTGTATTTTAAAAACAATTTGATGTATGCAAATTTGAGTTTGGCAACAGAGGGCATTTTTAAGTCTGAAGGAATGCATTATGCTTTGAAGAGTAAATAATCTTGAGACTGATACATATATTTGACCCATTTATATAAGAGGGTAAGATTTAAAAAAAAAACCCGATGTTCAACGGGAGTAGAGATCATGCTATCAATAATTTCTGTTATTATTTCACTCACTTCACCCAAATGAAGGCTGGACATGATAGTGCGACATGAGTGAAGTAAAAGGAAATAGAGAAAAGAACTAGGAGGCAAAGGTCATTTATACAGGTCTAAACACAGGCATGTACATATGTAAAGATATATATAAAGATAGTGAAATAGAACTATGTATATATGTTTATTTGTTAAGCAGATGGACATTGGGCCTCTACTCAAGTACTCCCTCAATGCAAGGACACTTTATTCTAGCAACCTGGCATTGCTAGCCCTCCTGACACAATTGCTGAAGACAAAATGGGTGCATAAGCAAATGTGTTGAAGAAAGCTGATGGTGCCCAGCTATTAAAAGATTTAGCATCTGGGGTCTTAAAGGTTTGAAGATGAACAAGCTGTCATCTAGCTGAGAAGCAACAAAGCCCACATGGAAGAAGCACACCAGCCTGTGTGATTATGACATGTTGATGAGTTCAGGTATCAGACATCAAAGACCCAGAACAAATATTCATATCAATGTGAATGAGCGGGAAGGCAGAGTGGAGACCTGAAGCCCATCTGTAGACAATTGGACATTCTCTAACAGAAGGGTCACAAGGAAGAGATGAGCCAGTCAGGGTTCAGTAAAGCGCCAATGAAACATACAACTTTCCTCTAGTTCTTTAATGCTTACCCCCCTCCCCACTATCATGACCCCAATTCTACCTTACAAATCTGGATAGACCATAGCATGTACACTGGTACAGATCAGAGCTGGAGACACAGGGCATCCAGGACAGATAAACCCCTCAGGACCAACAATGAGAGTAGCCATACCAGGAGAGTAAGGGGGAGGTGGGGGGAGAAAAGGGGAACTGATCACAATGATTGATCTATAACCCTCTCCCTGGGGAACAGACAACAGAAAAGGGAGACAGCAATTGGTGTAAGATATTAAAAGATATTAAGATGTAAGATATTAAAAAAATAGTAATGTATAAAAATTCGAGGATTCATGAGGGAGGGTGGGGGAGGCAGGGGAATGGACTGATACCACTGGCTCAAGTGGAAAGAAAATGTCTTGAAAATGATGATGGCAACATATGTGCAAATATGCATGACACAATTGATATCAATTGTATAATTGGATGTTATAAGAGCTCCCAATAAAATGATTTAAAAAGAGAGAGAGAGATATCATCTGGGTTCTTAAAGGCTTGAGTTTAAACCTTTTCTACTAAGTCCCCAAGGTTGTCCTGTGTCCATTGAAAAAAAATCCATCAAAATTTCTCTTTGAAACCACTCCAAAACAGTCACCATAACGTTCTGAGCTGACCTCTCCTTGCTTGTGTCCCTTTGTAAGCCACTGTTTTTGATTGGGCCTTTTTTTAAAAGTCATTTTACAGAAACTAAGTCAAGGGTATTATTGAGAGAACTTGTTGCACCCACTAATCACTGAGACCTGTTTAAACATGTTCTGTTTGGGATAAACCTGTTTATGTATGAGCTGGAACCCTAGTAACAATAAGCTTTTTTAAAAACCTTACTCTTTTATGGAGCCCTGGTGACACTGTCAGGTAAACATTGGACTGCTAACTAAAAGGTCAATGGTTCAAACCCACAGGAGAAAGAAGATGAAGCTATCTGCTCCTATCAACATTTCCAGCGTTGGAAACCCAATGTAGCTGCCCTGTGAGTGTGAATCAACTTGATGGCAGTGGGTTAGGTTAGTACCTACAGGTCTATGCTCATTTATTTTTTGATTCTTTTAATGAGATCAGGTCAAAGCTGTTATCCTTGCTGGATTATAATGATCTTTGAAATCACGTGGTTTCGTCTGCATGCCTTACAAGCATGTGCTATTGTTTTTGTTGCTGCTGGCGTTTTCATAGTAGCTGGTTTTTATCAAATTTCCTGGTGTTAGAGATTTCTGGTCAGGTACTAATAATGTTGTAACAAATAATACTGTAATTCCATGCACTAAGATATAGCCAGACGATTTTATTGTTAGCACTCATCTAATTTAAGAAAGTATGTTTAAATAATTTATAAGTGTGTTTATCAGATATTATTCTGTGATTAAAATTGATAATGAATACCACTAAGGATTCTACATGATTTGGTATAGAAGAAGGCACGTGGGGGGGTTGACCTCATGAGTTACTTCACTAGATGACACCAACCTCAGTGACACCACTGCCAGATGGCTTCCCTGGGAAAGTTCACCAAACCTTTTAAAAAATAATTGACAAGAACCTTTAAAACTTCTAAAATGCAAAGAGGAGATAAGACTACCTAACTCACTCTATGAGGCCAGCATACCTTGACACAAAAGGCCAGCAAAGACATTACAAGAAGAAAATAAAATAAACTACAACCCAATAACTCGTATGAGTATAGATGCAAAAGTTCTCAACAAAACATTGCAATCTGCTTCTAAAAGCATATTAAAAGAATTATTCACCATGTTCAGGTAGAATTTATCTTGGGCCTGCCCCGATCCCAATTACATGGACAGTCGCCCCTCCCCCCAGAAGAATTTACTTCAGAGGACAGCACTGAAGCTACAGCTCAGGGAGAGGCCCATGTCTGATCAGAGCACACAGGAGCAAATGAAGGGGGGAGGAAGAGAGAGTGGAGCACATCCTGGCCCATCAAGCCTTGAGGATGATATCCCTGCTCAGAGCAGCCAATGCAGAGAGGACCATATGGCCAGCCTGACTACGAGACACGACATCCCTCACTGACCCATAGCCCTATGGGGGACAACACTGGGGAAACAGTATGGGAATTGCATTGCACCCAATCTGATCCCACCACACTGAGGCAAAACACTAAGGGTTTGCAACAGAACAACAAAGGGAACAGAGCAAGGAACTCCCAAGGGAATACCAAAAATAGACTTGGGGCCAGGGAGAGACTTGGGGCCACCCCCAACAGACTCGACTGGAAAACACTCCTAAAAGTCAACAAACAGACCTTGAACTATTTACAGGCTTTCCTTTTTGTGTCATTGGTTTATGTGTTATTTTTGTTTTGCTTTCTTTTGTTGCTTTGTTTTGCTCTGTCTTGGGAGTTTTTGCATATTATTATATCTGCAGGTTTATCTAGATAAGTTAGGCGGGATAAACAAACTGCAGGATAAAACAACGGACCGACAGTTTCAGGGGGACATGGGAGAGGGGGAGGCGGGGGGAAAGGAAGTGGGTGTTAGCAAACCTAGGGGCAAGGGACAATAAGTGGTCCACAATCGGTGGCGAGGAGGGTGTAAGCGGCCTGGTAGGGCTTGAACAAGGGCAATGTACCTGAGAGGAATTACTGTAACCCAAATGAAGGCTAAACATGATAGTGGGGAAAGAGGAAAGTAAAAGGAAATAGAGGAAAGAAGTAGGAGGCAAAGGGCATTTATAGAGGTCTAAATACAGATGTTTGCATATGTAAATATATTTACATATGACAATGGGGAAATAGATCTATTGCATATATTTCTAGGTTTAGTATTAAGGTAGCAGATGGACATTGGGCCCAAAGCCCATCTGTAGGCAACTGGACATCGCCTTACAGAAGGGTCGCGGGGAGGAAATGAGCCTGTCAGGGTGCAGGGTAGCAACGATGAAACATACAACTCTTCCTGTAGTTCTTGAATTGCTTCCTCCCCCCCCCACTATCATGATTTCAATTCTACCTTACAAATCCGGCTAGACCAGAGGATGTACACAGGTGCAGATAGGAACTGGAAACACAGGGAATCTAGCACAGATGAACCCCTCAGGATAAGTGGTAAGCGTGGTCATACCGGGAGGGTGGAGGGAAGGTGGGGTAGAAATGGGGAACCGATCACAGGACCTACATATACTCCCCTCCCTGGGGGACAGAGAACAGAAAAGTGGGTGAAGGGAGAATTCAGACAGTGTAAGACATGAGAAAATAATAATAATTTATAAATTATCAAGGGTTCATGAGGGAGGGGGGGAGTGAGGGGAAAAATGAGGAACTGATACCAAGGGCTCAACTAGAAAGAAAATGGCTTGAGAATGATGATGGCAACAAATATACAAATGTGCTTGGCACAATAGATGCACCTACGGATTGTGATAAGAGTTGTACGAGCCCCCAATAAAAATGATTTTAAAAAATCAATCTACACTTTAAAGGGAATTTTAGAAACTGTTCTCAAGCAACAATGTAACATCATATAATTTGGTCTCCCTACAGATCCAATGTGAATTTATTCCAATCTCTTAATATTCTTTGATTTCTATTAGATTGAGGCCATTATTGGTTTTGTATGGCCATTTCTGATGGATCCTTGCTTGGTGTCTACCCTAGTTCTGTGTAGACTTGCTCAGTTGTGTTGTCTGTATAGGGAAAATGGGATTGAAGGAAATAAAGTGATATAGCTAAACTTTATTGTGCCAATCTGGCTGATAAACACATATGGGGTTAATTGAATGGTGGAGAGATAAATGGATTGGTGAGCCTCACCTTTATAATTCTCAGGTCTCTTGTTTTGTGATGGTTAGACCAGGGTGCAGCCACCTTAGCCAGTTCCCTGATTCGGCTGGCAGGGCTCACTTCCTGCAAGACATGGACATACCCTGGTGCAGCCCTGGGTGCTGGAGCAGCCATGTGGAGACCCCTGCCAGCGCTGATTCCGCTTTTCTCCTGCAGTCAGTGTCATAGTGTGTGTTTTGTGAGAGGGAGGAGGACTTTGTGGATTGGTGTTGGACATATGGGATAATGTTGGACTTGTGGGCTTGGGCAGCACTGAGTTAGGATGTTTTCTTGATGTGCAGATAATCTTTATATAAAACTCTCTCTTATACATGAGTTTTTGTGGATTTGTTTCTCTAATGTACCCAGACTAACACATATGGGATAGATGATTACCTGGGGACACGGAGGAACAGGTAGGAAGAAAAGGGGAATTAACATCAATGTGTAAAAGAAGGGGAAAAAAGTAAAAACGTTGATTGTGACGATGATTGCACAGCCGTTCTTGATATGAATGAACTATCAAATTTCATGATATTAATTATAACTCAATAAAAAAGAAAAGAAACCAATAAATGTAATATGTCACATTAATAAAATAAAGGAAAAGAACTACATGATCATCTCAACTGATGTAGAAAAGGAATTTAAGAAAATGCTCATCCTTCCAAAATAAAAATATTTAGCAAACAAGTAGAAGAAAAGTCATCAACATGATATAAGGCATGTGTGATACAGCTAATGCCATTTTTATTAATCACAATTTTTACTTCAATGGTAAGAAACACAATTCCTTGATTTATGCCATTTAAGATTAAAGCCCTCCCCCCAAAAAACCTGTAAAATTACAATTTCAAATATAACAAATAATTTTCTTTTTCATGAATCTTTTCAACATTGTTATTTTAGCATATCTCTTGTAATATAACCTTCGCAGTGGAAAAAAAATGAATGCACTATATAGCAGACTTGAATATATTCCTGTTTTCTCTAAAAAGCAAAAGCATATGAGTTTCAATTTTTAACATCCAAATAAATACAAATAAATTACCTCAAGATCCTAGAATTAGTTTTCCCCAAGTGGTGAATGTATTTATTTATTAAATGTTTTTGGGGTTCTTATATCTCTTATTACAATCCATACATTACAATCCATACAATCCATACTCCATTGTGTCATGCACATTTGCATGTATGTTGCCATCATCATTTTCAAAGCATTTTCTTTCTACTTGACCCCTTGATATCAGCTCCTCATTTCCCCTCTCCCTCCCGCCCTCCCTCACTCATGAACCCTTGATAAGTTATTATTTTCATGTCTTACATCATCCTTTGTTACCCTTCATCCACTTTTCTGTTGCTTATTGCCCTGGGAGGGGGTTATATGTTGATCCTTTGATCAATTCCCCCTTTCTTGCTCTACCTTCCCCTAATCCTCCTGGTGTCTCTATTCTCATTTTTGGCCCTGAGGGGTTTTTCTACCCTGGATTCCCTGTGTTGCAGCTTCTTATCTGTAGCAGTGTGCATGTTCTAGTCTAATGTGATTTGTAAGGTAGAATTGAGGTCATGATAGTGGGAGGAAAGAAGCATTAAAGAACTGGAGGAAAGCTATGTGTTTCATTGCTGCTATACTGCACCCTGACTGGCTAATATCTTCCTTGTGACCCTTCTGTCAGGGAATGTCCAATTGCTTACAGATGGGATTTGGCTCTCCATTCCACTCTCCCCCGCCCCATCACATTGATTATGAGTTTGTTCTGGGTCTTAGATGCGTGATACCTGATCACATTGACACCTCATGGTCACACAGGCTGGTGTGCTTCTTCCATGTGGACTTTATTGCTTCTCAGCTAGATGGCCGCTTGTTTATCTTCAAGCCTTTAAGACCTCAGATGCTATATATTTTGATAACTGGGCACCATCAGCTTTTTTAACCACATATGCTTACGCACCCATTTTGTCTTCAGGGATCATGTCAAGAAGGTGAGCATCAGAGAATGCCGGATTATTAGAACAAAGTGTTCTTGTCTTGAGGACAGAGTGGAGGCCCAATGTCCATCTGCAACCTTAATTCTTAACATATAGATATAAGTACATAGATCTATTCCCCTCTCATTATATATAAATATGTTTACATACGTTCATGCCTATATTTAGACCTCCATAAATGTTCTTTGCCTCCTGGCTCTTTCCTCTATTTACTTTTACTTTCCTCTTGCCCCATCATCATGTTTAGACTTCATTCAGGTTTAGTAATTCCTCACTGCTACATTGCCCTTGATTATGCCCCACTAAACATCCTATGCCCTTCTCTCCATTGCTTTTAGTTCAGTTGTTCCTTTCCCCCTGGGTTTGTCGCCCCCCCCACCATTTCTTCCTCCCACCCTCCCCTTCTCCCGTATCCCCCTGGAATCATTGGTCTCATTCTTTTCATCTCCGAATTGTTTATTCCACCTATCTTTTCTAGATAGAAATTAATAAGCACAAAAACCAGGCAAAACCAAACCAAACAACAAAGGAAGTTAAAACAATAACAATAACTAAAGAAACCCCAAACAAAATAACAACCAGAAAATAAAATCCACTGACAAAAGTGGAAAAGCCTATAAATAATTGAAGATCTGTTTGTAGGTCTTCATGAGTGTTTTCCAGTGGAGTCTGATGGGGTGCCACACTCTGTCTCCAAAGTCAATTTTTTGGTATTCCCTGGGGATTTCATCACTTTGCTCACCTTGCTGTTCTGTTGCATACCTTTAGTGTTTCTAGTGACCCCAGTGTGATGGGGTCAGATTGGGTTCAATTCCAGCACTGTGTTTCCAGTGTTGCCCTATATGGTTCAGTGAGGAACGTTGTGTCTTATGGAGGGGCCAGCCCTGTATTCTTTTCTGTTCATTGTCTGCTCTGAGTAGGAATATTTTCCTTGGGGCTAGGTGGCCCAGGGTGTTTTCCCCTCCCACTCCATCCCTTTTCGTTTCTCCTGTGTTCTCTAATGAGACAGGTCCCTCTCCCCAGGCTATAGCTTCAGTGCTATCTTCTGAGGTATATTTGTCTGGGGCTGGGGAAGGGGTTTTCTTTCCCACTCCTATTTAGTTGGTTGCCCTATGTATCCCTGGATTTCTTTGGCCCCTGCTATAATAACTGGACCTCACCCCAGGAATGTATATAGTAGCTTTTATATATATATATATAATAGCTTTTTTATATATATATATATACAATAGCTTTTTCCCTATGCCCTATGCCCCATTTTTAAAAGCTTACCTCATTGGACTCATGTTGTACTTGTCCTTTTGTGCTTGACTTACTTTGCTTAGCTTGATTTCCTCCAGTTCTTCCTATGTGGCAATGTGCTTCATGCATTCAATGCTGCTTATTAGGGATACATAGTACTCCGTTATATGTATGTACCACAGTGTTTTGATCCATTCATCTGTTGATGGAAATTTTGGTTGTTTCGAACTCCTTGAAACTATGAACTGTGCAATGATAAATATTGGAGCACAGAGATCTAGCTGTGGTTTGCTTCATGCGTCTTCTGGGTATATACCCAGTAGAGGGATTGCTGGGTTGTATGGTAGCTCAATTTCAATCTGTTTTAGATATCGGCAAAACATTTTCCATAATGGCTGTACATACCTACAGATCCACAAGCAATGGGTGGGAGTTCCTATCTCACCACAGCCCCTCCAACACCTGTTACTTTCTGATTTTTAGAGTTGAGCTATCTTTGAGGATATTAGGTGGTATCTCATAGTTGTTTTAATTTACATTTCTCTTATGGCTAATGATCAGGAACACTTTCTCATATGTTTATTGGCCATTCGGATTTCTGCCCTTATGAAACTTCTGTTCAGGTCTTTTGCTGACCTCCTAAGTGGGCAATTAGTTTTTTTCTTGTTGTAAGCTTGCAAAGTGTTGTAGACTTCTTCTTAGGATTAAGTATGGCTGGTGTTCTTTTGGCCTCCTGAATGATTGCCTGATTTTATTAAGCTGGGGAAGTTTTCCTCTAAGAATTCTCTTGCTATTTTTGCTGTTGGCTTCTTTGCTGTGTCGTGTTCCGGTAGTCCAATTATTCTGATATTGTTCCTATTCATAGCATCAGACATGGCTCTCAGGCTTTTTTTTCCAGTTTCTCAGGTTGTCTTATTTGACTGCCTTTCCCATTTGTTACATTCTGCCTGGTTATCCTCTAGGTCACCACTTCAGTTGTCTGCCTCCTTAAGTCTGTTGGCAAAGTCTGTTAATTTCCTGCTGTGTTTTATTATTTCATCCCTTAGGTCTTGTATTTTCCTTTTGATGTGTTGCCTTTATCTCCTCTGACATTTCATCCTTTTACTGTATTGCTTTCCTCATATCCTGTATGACTCCAAGCAGCATTCTGAATATTTATTTCTGTGGCAGGTCAATGTCTGCTTCCTGTATGCACATCGTTATGTTCATGACTTCTTTTGGCATTGTTTTCTTTTTCTCCTGCTTTTCTGTTGAGGCTGTTGGCACTGACCGTTGTTTACATGTTGTTTCAAAGGAGCCGAGTGCCATTTTCCTGAGTTGAGGAGCACTGGGCTCACTCTTGGGGGACTTGTATTAGTGCTTCTTTGAACTACCTGCAGGTAGCTGCACTGGGGTCTCAGGCTACCGCTGTATCTTTCTGTCGTTTCACTCTTACCCTAGCCAACCAGTATTCTGTTATTTGGAATATGAGTTGGATAGTCTTCTCACAGGACATTGGTCGGGTGGTTGTGGGCCCATGAGGATGGCGCTTCACTGAATGGTCTCCCAGGAAGCAGTGGTGGGTGTGTGTCCCATGGGGCTTGGAGCACCTCGGATGGCGTGTATTGTTTCCCTCCACAACTGGAGTGCCACGGAGGGCAGGTGGGTGTACCACCCCCCTTTATGTAGAGCACTGTGGATTGTAGGTGGAATTACCCTAGTTGGAGAGATTGCCATGGAGATTGAGTGGATGTTCCCGCAGACCAATAAATGTCAAGGAGAAGTCCACAAATCTCTTGTAGGGCTTTTGGGTGTAGGCAAAAGTTCCCCCAGCTGTTTGAAGGGAGATCCCCCAGTTGTTTGGGGTGCAGAGGAGGGCGGGCATGATTTCCCAGCTGGGTGTAAAGTCAACAAGTGCGGGTTGGAACTCCCCCAACTGGGCAATCATAGTTGCCCTAGGTGGAGGGGAGTGATCTGGAGGCTGATAGAGGCTTGTGAAAGGAAAGAGAGGGGGAAGAGAAAAAAAAGAGAGAAAGGAGAAAACAAAGTCTAGAGCAGGAATTAAAAACAAGGTAACACATACACCCAAAAGCAAAGACAAAACAAAAGCACGAATTAAAACAACAATGAAAGAAACAACAAAAAGGAAACACTGAGTCTGCTGTGACTATAGACTTACAGAGAGAAGAGATAGAAAAAGAGGAAAAGAGAAGAACAACAAAAGAACAATTTAAAAAATCAGATAACAGTAAATAAATTGAATGATAGCTGAGTCCCGTGCTATGCCACATGCCACACTGCTTCATGTCCTGTACAGCACTGCTATAGGGTGTAGGTTGGAGTTCTCCCCACTGGGTGGGTGGAGTTTCAGTAGGCAGAGGGTAGAGGCCTGGATTCTAGTAGTGGCAAGTGGAAGGAAAGAGAGGGAGAAGAGAAAAAAGAAAAGAAAAAAGAGGGAGAAGAAAGAAAGAAAAAGAGAAGAAATAAAAAGAAGAAGAAAAAACACCTCAACTGTGCTTGCTGAGACTGACTGTGGTGAGAAAGAGAGAAAAAAAAAGTAACGAGATATTTGATTCCTGATCTCCTGAATGTGGGGCAGTAGGGAGTTTAAACCCTGCCCCCAAGGTAGTGGGTGGGTGTGACTTTTTGGTGCAGGGTCCCACAGGGGCTGGGTGGAATTGCCTTAGTTGGCAAGATCACCATGGAGGCCAGGTGGAGGCTTTCTCAACAGCATGGAACGCTGGAGAAGGCTGTCATAGTTCCCTTGTTCGATGTGTAGCACTCCCACAGATGGCAAGCTGGAGTTCCCCTAGGTGTGTGGGTGCAGTTGCCTAGAAGCCAGCCACTGCTGTCTGAAAGGAAAGAGAGGGAGATAAGAAGAAAAAGAAAAAGAAAAAAGCCTAAAAAAATGTGGGCCCGCTGTGACCGACTGCGGTGGGAAAGAGAGATGAGAGAGAGAAGGAAGAGAGAAGAAAAATAATAGAAAGTAAGGAGCTAGCTGAGCCCTGATTGCCTGACCATGGGCTAGAGGAGTTCCAGCCTGGTGTCAGTGTAGCAGGGTGGTGTGCCTGCTTGGTGTAGGGTCCCACAGATGCTGGTCGGAATTACACTCATAGGCTGGATCACAGCAGAGGCCAGGCAGCGGTTCCCACATTGGTGTTGAGCTCTGGAGATCACTGGTATAGCTGCCTTGTGCCATATGAATCGCTGCAGCAGGTGCGGGGAGGTTCCTTCAGCCATGTGTTGGATAGGTAGGGGATCCCCCAGCCATCGGAAGGGCAGGCAGAACCTCCCCAGTATGTAGGACCACTGAGGGTGGATAGGAGCTCCCACTGTTGGGCTTGCGGAGTCGCCCTAGCTTGTGCCAAGACTGCTGATGCTCAAAAGAAGGTTTTTTTTTCCTGTCAAATGGAATTGAGTTAAATTAAATTGGCCCCCTTGCTATGGGCTCTGTGTTTGTGCTCAGTGAAATTATTAGTGAAATTCTTCACAGACTGATGGTTGCTCCAGAGGCTCTTTGTTATATTGCTAGCCTCCAGGATCTGTAGCTAACTTCCGGCATTCCCTGTCTGGCTCCCTTATTATGTTAATGTATGCTAAAGGACCTGGTCTGCAGGTTTATCTTGGAGTTAAACAATGAGCCTGGGATTTGCAGTTTTTACCAAGAAAATATTTTTTATCTTTTTTATATTGGGCTTGTGGGTTGCACTGATTTGGGGGCTGTCACACTGACCCTCAGGGGAGGAGATCTAGCTTATCCGAGAGGTTGTTTTCTTCTTGGTCCACTGAAACTGAATTTGCACACACACACACACACACACACACACACACACACACACACACACACAGCCTGCTTTATGGCTACCCACTTATGCTCTGCCACACTGCCATCTGACTCAGGTGAATTTCCTGATGTCTTTTCAATTGCTGCAAATCTATGGCTACCTGAGAGGACTTTGACCCCTAGGCTATGAGCACAAGGTTGCTAACAGCGTGGGGAGCTCTGGTGTGGGGTCTTGTGACTAGTTTACAGAGGTTCCCTTAGAATCTGGGATTATGACCACCTTTAGCTAACAGCCTGAGGTCATCGCTCCTTGCTGCGGGACTAGAGTGCTGGGAGAGGATTGGTGCTGAACTCTCATGCCCAGCAAATTTCACCTAGAGTGTTTCAGTGTGTTCTCGGTTCGCTTTGTCAGTGGAAAATTTTAAAAAGCGGGTTCTGGGACAGACCCTAGTACCCTGATTCTAGTTTTAGGACTCTGCCTCCCAGTCCCATTCACCTTACTTCTTAATTTTCTGGTCTGGCAGCAGGAGCTCTGGGCAGGTAAATCTACATGGAGATCCACCGGATCTCGCTAATACCATTCTTGAAGGTGAAAAATTGGATGACTTTCCTCTAAAATTAGGAGTGAGACAAAGATGATCAGCCTCACAATGGTTATTCAACATGGCACTGGAAATTCTCTCACTGCACTAGAGTCGGGACTAATTCATAGAGATCCTGTAGGACAGAGTACAACTATTCTTGTGAGTTTCCAAGACGGTAACTCTTTAGAGAAGTCGACATCGCTCCGAAAGTAGCTGATGGTTTTGAATTGCTGGCTTACAATTAGAAGCCCTCCGTTTTGTTCACCACTCCACCAGAGCTCTTGGGAGTTCTAGCCTGAACAATTGTCCAGGAAAAGAAACAATAGGAATAAAAATCAGAAAGAAATGAAAACAAAAGCATGAGAAAAATGTTTTCATCTATTTGTAGGTGACACAATTTCGTATTTAGTAAGTCCCAAAAGAATCCTCTGGAATATTATTAGAATTAACAATCAAATTCAGCAAACCCACAGGATACATGATCAAAATACCAAAACCAGCAGTGTTCTACACTTCTACTGTGAACTATCTGAAAAAGTAATTAGGAAAGCAAGACTGTTATAGTGGAAAGGATAAGGCTAATGTTGCTGTCTTCTGTTTAACACTTTGAATACTTGAAACTGGAAGTTGGAAGCTAAATTCCAGTTCAGACTTGTGATGGTTCAAATAACAATGCTATGTTTTTTTTTGTTTTTTTTTCCTAGCCACGGGTAAGTTATGTAACTTCCATATATTTAATCTGTCAACTGTAACTTGGAGTGGGCCATAGTGCCAACTCATATTATTACTGTAAGGGTAATATGAGATGATTCACATAGAGTAAGTACTTAGCCAGCTGCCTGGGAAAAATTTAAATGCTTAAAAGATGGTTAGATTTTCTCACATTAACAACCCATGGATAGGCTTTTTCTTGTTCACTAAGCTTCCTAGGGTTTTCACTGAGGCTTGATCTTGTGTTTGGCTCAAGCAGTCCCATTTACCTTTATAAAATAGAGCAAGTAGAATGTATTTTATGAATGGTAAGGAATGAATAAAGGCAAAAAAAGAGAAAAGAAGACAGTTTTCTGTATTAGAATCTGAATTTGGATTAATCTATGAACTTACAAAATGGCTCTTAGAATTTTTAATAGTCAATAACTGATGTTTCACATCCTAGTTTCTTTTTAGGATCAGGCAGCTGTTTCACTCAATTCCAGTTTGAGGATTGCAATAATTTGAATGAAAGAGTAGAAAAGAATTAAAGCAGCCCTCATCACAAGAACTACTAATGTCCATTCATATATATCCAAGAGTCCTAGTGGATATTTGTTCAACTGTACCTGTGAATATACAGTAATAAGACAAAAATAGAAAGAACCCCTTTAGAAAATAATATACATAGCTTAGTAATTCTGCTATCATTCTAATAATTTTTAAAGACTTTTTAAAAACTGTTGCCAGGGTCAATTTATCTTCCTTTTTCTTTTGTGAAGGACCCCTGGTGTTGTGTGGGTTACATATTGGGATAATCACGACAAGGTCAGCAACTTAAAACCAGTAGCTGCTCATCAGGAAAAAAATGAAACTTTCTACTCCTGTAAATATTTACAGTCTCATAAACCCACAGGGGCAGTTAGTTATACTCTGTACTATAGGATAGCTATGAGTTGGAATGAGTTTTCTCTTTTGCACACATGTCCACACCCACACATAGCTGTTATTTCATGATCTCACCTCCTTTTTTGAATGTCAAATGATAATGCATGGCTATATGACATAGTTGCTTTATTAATATTGCTCATCAAATTTAATACTATCTGCCACAGTTGTGCCTGTTAAAGGTGCTTCTCAGTGCCAAGACCTGAGTCAAGAAATGAAAAACAAGTTACATGGAAATCTTAGCTTTTTTCAGGGCAATTTTTAAGTCTGCTACCAATAATAAGAAATCACTTCCATTTTATCTGTGTGCTCACCTTAAAGATAGCCCTTAGGTATCATTGATTAAAAATTCATGGGTCATAGCATCATCAAAGAGTTAAAAAATATTTTCAGGAAATAATTTCCCTGTTTAGTAAATTTCCTGTCTAGTAAAATCAATGTAATATATACAAAGAACTTAAGTTTATCAAAAGATATCTATAAGAAAATGAAAAGACAAGCTATGGGAATATATATTTGCATAGGGGAAGATATTTGCAATGCATTAACTTGATTAAAATTATGTGCAGAATATTAGATTCTTAAAATTAAGATAAGACAAACCAATTTATAAAATAAGCAAAAGTACTGAGTAAGCATTTGAAAAAATAAGATATTCAAATAGCAGATAAGTGCTTAACTGTTTGTGTCAGTCAGAGAAGCCAGATACACAACAGTATATGTGTGTGAGTCTGTATATATACAGTTCCATAACTTCAAAACTAATTTATGCTTATATTTTTTAGAAGAATTATTATCTTTTGGGAAGAGTAATAAATGACTTGTAGCGAATATAGAGGGCCTCCTGGGTGGTAGAAAATGTTATACATCTTGATCTGGGTGGTAGCTACACAGGTGTATACATCTGTAAACATCCACTGATCTGTATACTTAATATCTGTTCATGTTGCTATGTAATATATCAGTTAAAAATGAGACAAATCTCAAGGAACTGTCCAAGTATGCTTCATGTATTGGCAACATCACTGAAATAAAAATGTACTCAAGGGGCTATTTTGAAGAGATAACATGAATAAGATCATATTTGTTTGGGCAGGTTTATTAGAAACTGGTGTACTACTTTAGGGTCACTACTTACAGGCCCTAGGCCATAGTTTATATCAGAATGTGGTAGATTTAGGAGCTTATCTTGGGCTTTAGCCTTTGTAAATTACTGTGCAGTTACTGTTAACTAGTTTAATGCTTAATATTAAAGAATTCATGAAACATGTTGGAACACTCCTATCCTATTGGTTGTCTTTACTCAGAGTTAAAAAAAATAAAGCATTGCCTTTCACTCCTTTTAAGGTTGAAAGGTGACCATCTGAATTTTATTTAATGCTGCATTTGTGTTTGGTTCTGGTTCAAAACTATTCGTTTAATCATGAAAAGGAGAATTGTTTTTGGATGCCAAATATCATATGTTATTCCAAACTATTTCCAAATTGTGACCATTAATTTTCCTTGTGTACCAACCTTTCCCAGCTGTTTCATTGATTTGACTTTCTTCTCCTAATTCACTAAGAAGGGGTTGGCATTTTGTGATGAATTTTCAACTTTCAAATCCAAATTTCCTACCAATAAATGCGGAGAAAATTCTTAGATATCATGTTGCAACACATGTCAAGGAGCAAATGTTAAAAATGTAATATGTTGCTTCAG
>NW_022111327.1:17548502-17555471 GCF_000313985.2 Echinops telfairi | reverse complement strand
CCAGGTCTGCAAGGCGAAACTGGGGTCCTGGTAGTTGGGGGGAGGAAGCGTTTAAGAACTAGAGGAAGATTGTGAGCTTCATTGTTGCTATACTGTACCCTAAGTGACTCATCTCCCCACTACCCCTCTGCAAAAAGAACCCCTTTCACCCATGTTGTGAAAGTAGGTTGTGGCAGCATGTTCCATAGTTACCAACTCTTCTCCTTTAGGCTATATATTTTTTCATAAATAAAGCAAAGATTTAAAAATAGATTCCCAACAATCATCTTACTTATCAATAAAGGTTTGGCTCCAGTATTAGCTTTAGAAGTGTTCTTTAGTGGGCCTACTCACTGATCCCAGAATGAGGCAGATTTACCTCCCCAGGTTTATAATGGAGCAGCAAGCACGTGTATAATCTCACCACGGGACAGAGAAGAACTCACGTGGACTGTAAGCAGGCTTGTTCCCAAGAGGGAAAACTACAGAACCATGCTAACCATGTCGTTATTCTTTCTATGTTTATGATTTAACCATGCCTTTCTATCTCTGTACAGGCTCTCTTTGCAAAATGGGAAACATTCAAGTGATGAAATATTCCTAACAGAGCATTTTCAATTGAATAGATTTATATATAACTCCTAACTAAAAAAAAAGTAAATGAAAAAAATAGAAATAGTTCAGTTCCAGACCTGAAGAGTGACTAAAGTTTCCATGTGTCTCTATTTGACTAGTAAGCCATTTTTTTACAGCTTCATAAAAAAGTTAAAAAATACACAATAAAATTTGAGATGGACTGATAATTCTCATAATATTGCTCATGAAAAACTCCTTGGATATTAAAAAATATCAGTCTATAAAACCATAAACTATGTGACCATATAGATAAAAAAGAATACATTCATGTAGAAAATCTCATATTTATTTTCAATCAACTTCAGAATTTTTTTTGCTGCTGTTGTTATAGATTGATTGCCATCAAGCCATAGGACAGAGTAGAACTGCTCTTTTGCGTTTCTGAGACTGTACCTCTTAATGGGAGCAGAATGCCTCATTTTTCTCCCATGAAGCAGCTGGTGGTTTCAAACTGCTGACCTTGCATTTTGCAGCCCAAAACATTACCACTATGCTACCAGGGTTAGAAACATGAAATATTAAGATGATATTAAAGACTAAATCCCAAAATATTTTCATTTTATTAGAAATACAGAGCTTTAAAACTTCCAAGAAAGAAAATTTAAGCAATCATTTTATAAAGCCTATGCTAATTATTCCAAGAGCTTCTTTGGTCTTCAAACTTTTTTTCTTTCCTAGAATACCACTTCATCACAATCAATACTTCTTGCTAGACATATACTTCTTGACAGACATATGCAGCACACTCCACCCAAGAGCAGTGCAATGTAAACTCTTGGCCACGTTACCAGTCTACTCAAGTACTTTTCTGAAAGCATGCTGACATCACAATACATGCAGGTCTTATGAAATGCCTCCCCAGATCTTGACACTGTTCATGGTCTGCTTACTTTTCTAAAAGATCTCAATTCTCACATTATGATATCCTAGCAAGAAACGTTGTATGCATTAGTTACATCAAATATGAATAATTATTCTATAATATCACTCATTTCAAAATGCAAAAAACAGAATACACATGGAAACAATTAGTCAAAAAACCATGTGAAGATCAGTCTCCAGGACCTTGATATCAGAAGAACTTGATGTTGGCTAGCTACCTAATATTAAGTGCTCTGAAACAGATAACTTTTAAAGGTCCTGGATAGAGTGGGAGAGGAAAGTGGGGGAAAAGCCGAAAATCATGATGAAGACCAGGCTAATTGGTTGGGTAGTGACCAGTAGAACATGCTTCAGTTCTGGACATGTACTCTCATCCATGGATCAATTTTCAGACAAACAATAACAGATCTCTATGCGAAGCAATAACACTAGGGAGGTAAGAACACCTGAGAATAATCGACCATTTGAGATAAAAAGGGCAGCACTTGCACAAGGACAACGTGTTGAAGGTTAGGAAGAAAGGAAGACTGAAGACAGGAAAACAGGGAGGAAGTAAAAATAATGATGCTACGTTGTGGGGTTTGTAATCAATAAAATGAAACAAAAAAGGTATGAATTATTGAATGGAAAACAGATCTATTCTGTAAACCTTCACTGAATTCCCCAAAAAATGTGTTTTAAAAAGATTTTTCATTTCATTAGGTGAGATAGTTAAGGTTTATTGCGCCAACCAGGAGGATAAACACATGCGGGATTAATTGAAGGGCAGAGAGCCTCGCCCTTCTGGTTCTCTGGTCTCTTATTCTCTGATGGTTGGACCAGTGTGTGGCTGTCTTAGCTGGCAAGGCTCACTTCCTGCGAGACATCCCTGAGGAGAAGCCACATGGACATACCCTGATACAGCCCTGGGTGCTGGAGCAGCCACAGGGAGACCCCTGCAAGCGTTGATATGCTTACACCGCCACTGGATTCAAAGACTTTCTATCCACTGGCCTGTGATGCTCCTGCAATCAGCATCATTGTGTGTGTTTTGTGAGTGTGAGGAGAACTTTATAGATTGGTGTTGGACATCTGGGCTTAGTCGGACTTATGGGCTTGGACTGGACTGGGTTGGGATGCTTTCTTAATGTACACTTACCCTATATCTAAAACTCTCTCTTATACATATATGAGTGTCTGTGGATTTGTTTGTCTAGTTTACACAGAGTAACTCATTAGGAAACAAGGGATATCAATCTGCGATGAAGACAATTACAAGGTAATACATACAGGGAATCCTGTGGTCAAAGAACATTTGAATGGAGAAAAACTCATGTAGTTCACTGTCTTAAACCTGAGAACAAAATAATAAATAACAAGGTAACCTTAAATAAGATAGAAAAACCGTATCAAACTAAGAGAAGAAAAACCACAAAAATATATTAAACAATAAAAAACCCAGCAAAAGAACAAATGACAAGAAAACCCACAAAACAAAAAGAACTCAGCATAGAAATTTATGAGGAACAAAAAATCAATAACAATACAAAAAAACATACAGCAAAAGGACAGCAATAAAGTCATACAAATCAATAACAAGAGTGAATGTAAGTGGTTAAATGTGTGAGTTGAGAAAGAAAGTAGCAAACTCCATAGGACAATAAGACCTCCCAAATGCTGCTTGCAAAAAACATACCTTTAGACACAAAGACAAATATAGACAAAAAAATCAAAGTATGGGGGAAAAGAACATATCAAGCAAATGACAATAGAAAGCAGGAATGGCCTAAAGGTCAACAAACAGACCTGGAACTATTTACAGGCTTTTCTCTTTTTTTGTCATTGGTTTTTCGTTGTTGTTGTTTGGGATTTTGGTTTTCTTTTGTTGGTTTGTTTTGCTCTGCCTTGTTTTTGTGATTATTATTGTCACTGCATGTCTATGTAGATAAGTGGGATAAACAATCCAGAGGAGAAAACAATGGGACCAACAGTTCCGAGGCGGGGGGCATGGGAGAGGGGAGGCAAGAATAGGAAGTGGGTGTTAATAAACCCAGGGACAAGTGGACAACAAATTATCTAAAATTGATGGCGAGAAGGCCATAGTATGCCTGGTAGGACTTGATGAAGGGCAATGTAACTGAGAGGAATTACTGAAACCTGAATAAAGGGCGAACTTGATCATGAGGGACAAGTGGACAACAAATGATCTATAATTGATGGCGAGGAGGGCATAGTATGCCTGGTAGGACTTGATGAAGGGCACTGTAACCGAGAGGAATTACTGAAACCCGAGTGACCGGCAAACTTGATCGTGGGACAAGAGCAAAGTAAAAGGAAATAGAGGAATGAACTAGGAGGCAAATGGGCATTTATAGACACCTAAATACAGGCATGTACATCTGTAAGTATGTTTATATATAATGATAGGGAAATAGATCTATGTACAAATATTTACATGTTAAGTATGAAGGTAGCAGATGGACATTGGGCCTCTACTCAAGTACTCCCTCAACACAAGAACACTTTGTTCTAATGACCTGGCATTCCGTGATGCTCATCTTCCTGACATGATCGCTGAAGACAAAATGGTTGCACAGGAAATGTGGTGAAGAAAGCTGATGGTGCCTGACTATCAAAAGAACTGGTGTCTGGGGTCTTAAAGGCTTGAAGATAAACAAGCGGCCATCTAGCTGATAAGCAACAATGTCCACATGGAAGAAGCAACCAGCCTCTGTGATTATGAGGTGTCGATGGCATCAGGTATCAGGCATCAAAAACCCAGAACAAAAAATCATATTGATGCGAATGAGGAGGAAGGTGGAGTGGAGACCCAAAGCTCATCTGTAGATAATTGGACATCCCCTTACAGAAGGGTCACAAGGAAGAGACGAGCTATTCAAGGTGCAGTATAGCACCAATGAAACATAACTTTTCCTCTAGTTTTTTAATGCTTCCTCCTCCCCACTATCATGATCCCAGTTCAACCTTACAAATCCAGCTAGACCAGAGCATGCACATGGGTACAGATAAGAGCTGGAAACAGGGAATCCAGGACAGAAAAGCCCTTCAGGACCAATAATGAAAGTAGCGATACCAGGAGGGGAAGGGGAAGATGGGGGACGAGGGGAAACCAAACACATGATCTCCATATAACTCCCTCCCTGGGAGATGGGCAACAGAAAAGTGGGTGAAGGGAGACTTCAGACAGTGTAAGGCACGAAAAAATAAAAACAATTTATAAATTATCAAGGGATCATGAGGGAGGGTGGGGGAGTGAGGGGGAAAAAGAGGAGCTGATACTGAGGGCTCAAGTAGAAAAAAAAGTTTTGAAAATGATGATGGCAACAAATGTACAAATGTACTTGACACAATGGATGTATGTATAGATTGTGATAAGAGCTATATGAGCCCCCAATAATATGATTTGTTTTTTAAAAAGCAAGAGTAGAAATACTAATCTGTGATAAAATAGACTTTAAGGCAAAAATCTATTGGAGTGAAAAGGGTGAGCTCTACATAATGATTAAAGGGAAAATGAACAAGAAGAACTAGTCAAAACAAACATTTATGCACTCAGTGAAAGATTCTCAAAAAATGTTAATCAACTCTGATAGCGTTGAATAAAGAAAAAGACTATACTACAATAATAGAAGGATACTTTAATCCAACACTCTCATGAGAAGAGAATTGGGAAAGAAACTCAATAAAGCACAGAACTAAAGAACTTGACCTCCAGAGAATACTCCACCCAATAACAATAAAACATACATTCTTTTCTAGGACACATGGAATGTTTTTCAGAATAGACCATAAGGCCACAAAGCAAGCCTTAATAAATTTAAGAACATGAAAATATTACAAACCATTTTTCAGATCACATGGAAACGGAAAAAGACCTGCTTAAAAACTACTGAAATATTGAAGATGTAAGAAATGAAATAGAAAAATTCCTCAAAACAAGTAAGAATGAAAATAAAACATACTAAAATATTTGGTGCAGATTAAAAATAATATTCAGGGGGCAATTTTCTAATAATAAACACATACATCGCAAAATAAGAGATAACCAAAATGAATACACTAACTCAACACCTTCAACAACTAGAACAAAAACAGCAAAATAAATCTTCAGCCACCAGAAGAAATAAATGAATTGAACAGCAGGAAGGTAACAATAACATTATACTATGAAAGACTGTACTCCAATATAATTGAAAATCTCGGGAAAAGGAACAAATTTCTAGAAACACACTACCTACCTAAATTAATCCAGACTGAAGTAGTAAACTGCAATCGACCCATAACAAAAGTAGGAAGAGATCGTCATTAAAAATCCCCAACAATAAAAAGTCCAGGACCATATGAATTCACTGAGGAAGTCTACCAAGCATACGGAGAAAAATTGACAAGGATTCAACACAAAATAATTCATGATATACAAAAGAAGGGAAAAGATCTGAACTTATTTATCAAGTGTTTATAACTCACATTCCCAAACTAGGCAAAGAGACTACCAGAATAGAAAATTACAGACCAATTGCCTTAATAAAAATAGATGCAAAAATTCTCAACAAAATCTGAGTGAATGGAATACAATACAATACCAAAAATTGAGACACCATGATCAACTGGGATTCATACCAGGCATGGAAGGATGGTTCAACATTAGAAAAATAATCAATATAAACCACAATATAAATTAATCAAAGGATAAAAACTACATAATCATATAGATCGCTGCAGGAAAGGTATTTGACAAAATCTAATACCAATTCATCCCCAATATAAACACTTAGCCAAGTAGGAATAGAAGGGAAGTCACTTATCAAAAACCATATAAAAAAAAATCAAAGACCAAAATTTCGCTCAACAGAGAGAAACTGGAAGTGTTTTCCTGGCAAATGGGAACTTGTCAAATATGTCATTTGTTACTATTGTTATTCAATATTGTACTGGAAATCTTAGCCAGAGCTATAAGTCAACAAAACGAAAGTAAAGGCATCAAAATTGGCAAAATATAAGTAAAACTCTTGTCTTTTAGCAGATGATATGATTCTCTATATAGAATACCCCAATTAATTGACAAGAAAATTGTTAGAAATAATTGAAAGATTCATTAATGTGACAGGATACAAGATCAACATAAAAATAATCAATCAAATTTCTGTAAATTGAGGAAGAGATCTCCAAAAATAATTAAAAAGTGTCAATTATAATAACCACACAAAAGAAGAAATACTTAGGAATAAACCTAAGCAGTCAAAGAAAAAGTTGTACAAAGAAAAAAAACAGTACTAGAAAAAAATCAAATGAGGCTTGCCTAAATGGAAGAATTTTCCACATTCATGGATAAGAAGACTTAATTTTGAGAAAATGTCAATAATAGTCAAAGCAATCTATAAGTATAATACAATCCCAGTTCAGATCCCAGATTCATTCTTTTTTTTAAATTATTTTATTAGGGGCTCATACAACTCTTATCACAATCCATAT